>NW_026895222.1:0-144625 GCF_033153095.1 Gastrolobium bilobum | reverse complement strand
TGTCATTTCCGATGAGTAATATGTCATCTACATAAAGCACAAGGAAAACAACAGCGCTCCCACTTACCTTCTTGTAAACACATGGTTCATCCTCATTCTTGATAAAGCCATAACTCTTTAAAACTTCATCAAAACGAAGATTCCAGCTTCTGGAAGCTTGCTTTAGCCCATATATCGATTTCTGAAGTATGCATACCATATGCTCCTGGCCTTTGGACTCAAAACCCTCGGGTTGTGTGATATGTAGCTATAGCTAGCATAATCCTAATAGACTTGATCATGGCAACAGGTGAGAAGGTTTCCTCAAAGTCAATTCCTTGCCTTTGACGGTAACCCTTCGCAACCAACCTAGCTTTATAGGTCTGAATGTTGCCATCAGCATCAGTCTTCCTCTTGAAGACCCACTTACACCCAATAGGAACTATTCCTTCAGGTGGTGGAACCGTCCATACCTTGTTTTGATGCATCGAATCTATTTCGGATTCCATAGCTATCTGCCATTCTGAGGAGTAAGCATCCTTGACCGCCTCAGTGTAGGAAGTAGGCTCGTCATCCTCAACGGTTTGCTGATTCTCAATCACAAATCCGTACCAATCAGGTGGACGAGTAATCCTAGCGCTTCTACGGGGCTGAGTGTCTACTGCCTCTAATTGAGGCATCGCCTGATCAACAGACTCGGGCTCCGCTGTCTGATCCTGTAGGTCTCGAACTTCTTCAAGTTCTACCTTACTCCCACTATCTCCTTGAGAGATCAAATCCTGCTCAAGGAAAGTAGCATTCTTGGACACAATTACCTCGTTGTCCTCAGGGTAGTAAAAATAGTATCCCTTAGTTTCTTTGGGATAGCCTACAAAGAAGCACAATGTGCTCCTAGCTCCTAATTTCTCAGGTGCTAGGGTCTTGACATAAGCTGGACAGCCCCATACCTTGAGGTAACTCAAGTTGGGATTCCTGCCCCTCCATATCTCATATGGGGTAGTCGGAACAGACTTAGACGGAACCCTATTAAGAAGATATACCGTTGTATCAAGAGCGAATCCCCAAAACGATTTTGGGACCTTCGTACTACTCATCATAGACCGTACCATGTCTAACAAGGTTCGGTTCCTCCTTTCAGACACACAGTTTTGATGCGATGTGTAAGGAGCCGTCAACTGTGAGAGAATCTCATTCTCTCTTAGATAATTCTGAAACTCTTGACTCATATATTCACCACCCCGATCTGATCGTAGTGTCTTAATCATCTTGCCAAGTTGTTTCTCTACTTCATTCCTAAACTCTTTGAACTTTTCAAAGGCCTCGGATTTGTGCCTCATAAGGTACACATATCTGTATCTGGACTTATCATCAGTAAAGGTAATGAAATAGAAAAATCCTCCTCTAGCCTGCGTAGACATAGGTCCACATACATCAGAATGAATGAGTTCCAATAACTCATTGGCTCTATGACTCGCCAATTTATCAATCTTGGTCTTCGTCATCTTACCAGCCAAACAAGATTCACAAGGTCCGTAGGATTCAAAATCCATGGAATCTAGATAACCATCCTGATGGAGTCTAGACAATCTCGTCTCATTGATGTGTCCTAATCTACAATGCCAGAGATAGGATCTACTATCTAATCTAGGTTTCTTGGTTTGTATACTAAGAACGTCACTATTCGTATCTAAATCCAAAACGTATAAACCATTAACCCGTGATGCGCAAGCATAAACAGAATCATTCATAATGACAGAAAACTTGCCATCCTTTATTATAAAGTTAAAACCATACTGTTCTAAACGGGAAATAGAAATAATGTTTCGGAAAATAGACGGAACATAGAAACAATTAGACAAGCGTAAGACAAAGCCCGTAGGCAAAATAAGGTCTACATCTCCTACAGCTATGGCAGCAACTCTTGCTCCATTACCGACCCAGAGATTCACCTTGTCCTTCTCCAACCTCCTCGGGTTTTTAAGCACCTGCAACATATTGCAAATATGAGAACCACATCCGGTATCTAATACCCATAAAGTTGAATCAACACTTGAAAAATTAATTTCTATAGTGAACATACCTGAGGTAGTAGCATCACCATGCTTCTTCCCCTTGATGCTCTCAAGGTACAACGGGCAGTTCCTCTTCCAATGTCCTGGTTTCTGACAGTGGAAGCATACAGCATCAGCCTTATCCTTTGACTTTTCCTTCTTCCCATTGCCTTTCTTCTTCTTCGCTTGACCCTTGGGTTTGAGCTTGTCAGTCCTCACAGACTTGTTCTTACCCTTGGCCTTGCCAATCAGAAGAACCTGGGTCCTGTTCTTCTTAACAGCACCCTCAACAGTGGTGAGTAGACTCAACAACTCAGCTAGTGTTGATTCTACCTTATTCATATAATAATTAACCACAAAGCCATTAAAGGAAGGTGGCAACGACTGTAAGACCAAGTCTATACTCAGCTCATGGTCCATGATAAAACCAAGAGAAGCAAGCTTCTCTATTAGCCCTATCATCTTGAGGACATGCGGTCCCACCGCAGTACCCTCAACCATCTTACAGCCAAACAGCTCTTTGGAGGTTTCAAAGCGTTCAACCCTTCCCTGCTTATCATACAGCTCTTTCAGATGTAGGATAATAGAGGGAGCATCCATATGCTCATGTTGACGCTGAAGCTCCGCAGACATTGAAGCAAGCAGTACGCAGACTGCCTGTTCATTGTCCGCCAAATGCTGCCTGTGGGCTTCTAAGTTAAACTCAGCAAACCCAGGTTGCCCTTCCGTAGGGGCAATAGGAAGTGAAGCGTCTAGGACATAGCCAATCTTTTCAGAACGCAAAACTATTTTGACGTTCCGATACCAGTCCGTGAAGTTTGGTCCAGTTAATTTATCAGTGTCCAGAATTGAGCGTAAGTTAATGTTACTTGCCATGACTCAAAGTTGAAAATAAAGATAGACAAAATAAGTATTTCATGATTAACACCTAACACGGAGACTTTTAAAACGTATAAGGTCCTCCCACTATTTTATCTAAAATCAATGAGCCTCCGTTATTGATTTAGGGTTACCCTTACTTTAAGGACATCCTAGTGGGCTAAGAAAACGACTAGATTTATTAATTTTCGGCTGAGCCTGCAAAATTAATTTATCTGGTGGGTTAATCTAATTAACAACATCTCTGTGTCTTTTCTTAGGTCATCAGGTTGACAACTCCTTGTCACTCACATCTCTATGTGATAACCTGGAACTATTGCCCTAAATATATAGACCCGGCTGAGCCTACAGTATATATATTTATTTTAACACAAACCATCATCCTAAGTGTCATACACTTCAAATGACTCATTTTCCCAACGAAGTGATAGGTCTTAGCTGAGCTAGAGAGCACTATCACGTAGGAGGGATTCAGGGGTCACCGATGATGGGAGGCAATCTCATGTTAAATAATTTTATAAATGAGGGTTCATTTATTGGTCTACTTCTTTTAATAATCTTGCACGCAAATTAAACAAGAAATTCTAACTATCACATAGTTAATTTTAGCGGCTTGTCTAATCATGCATACTAGTCGTTAAGTGATCGCGTTTAATGATAAAAAAATTTCTGAAAGCGGAATGCATAGACAATCTATGCCCTCATGTGATTTATAAAGAAAACACTCATTGAAACACGAGAGGATTTAGAATTACCTTATTTCGATCTCTTATAGGCTTCAAAAGGATGATGCCCTCTAATGATAGTCCACACAGCTATCTCCAATGTCGCAGCAGAGAACTCTTCTCCTTGATCCTCCTTTGCCCTTAATTCCTTGCTAGGCGAATGAAGGCTAGAGGATTTACAAGTGTTTGATTAATTTTCTCAAGACTGTGATTGTTGTCTTGAGAATAGGTGTCGGGCAAATATGGAGAAGAATAGGTGATGATCTGTTTTCAAAAAAACACAGAGGAGCTTCTCTTGTAGAGAGGGGCGAATTTTCAGTCTCATGTAGACTTTGAAAAGATGCTTGCTTTCTTATATCTTCACAAGTGATCTTTTAGATTCTTAATTTAAAAAATCAGAATATTAAATTTAAAAACAAATCTTCAAAGATATTGAAAGATTGAGTAGTTTGAGAGAATATCTCTTCCACCAATTTTGCTAAAAATTCTAAATCAACATCTCTCCAGAGGCTCCAAAATTTCGAAAAATTCCAAGAGCTGAAAATATTAAATTCAAGTGTTGAAATTTTGAATTAGATTCTAGAAGAACCATCTTCAAAATTTCGAAATTCATCACCATGATCTTCTCCATTTTGTAGCTCCAACAGTATTGTTTAAATTTTAAATTCAAACAAAACTGTTCAGGAAATCTATATCCAATCTCCATTAGATATCAATCAACAACCCAATCTCATGAGTTCAAATTTTAAACTTTTCAAACTTTAAATTCAAATTTTAAAATTCATTGTTATCCTAGTTCGTAATTCAAATTTGAAATTCAAATTTGAAATTTGAAATTTCAAAATTTAAATTTCAAAATTTAAATTTCGAATTTCGTAATTTAAATTTGAATTCAAATTTCAAAATTCAAATTTCTAATTTTGTCCAAAACTTATTTTGGTCAAATCAACTTTTGACTTTCTAGGATCCATGACCCAAAGACCCTGCTGGGCCTAACTAAACATTTGGTCCCATTAGCAAGAAACAATTTCGCTCTAAAGGGCCAAATGTGGCGCATGTTTTTGATTGGGCTTGGAATCCAATTCCAACCCAATTCAACTCATAGTCTTGATAAAACCCAATAACTTATTATTGGCCCAAACCTGCTTGCAACAAGGAATAACCTTTGTGTGTGACCCATTAGGCCCAATTAGTCACTGACATAAATGAACTTGGACCAATTAAACTCTTTTAACAGGCCCAATTCATTTAATGACCACATAAGACACTAGCAATGCTCTGCGGCCCCAGAACTAACTGAGTTGACCAAGTGATCTACCTTTCTAATTTGGATACCGTGTCGGAATCATCCCTCATATCGTCATTCACATTTAGTCGAGAGCAAGGAAATAGTATCATCTCTCTTGTTGACTAAATATAGCTTTTCACAGAACTAGGAATCTTTTTCTATTGACTCTAAGATTGATCATGACTCCTCATGATCACTTACTATGCATAGATTCCCGAGTCAATCAGAAGTCATCCAAGTCCCACCGGTCTTGTGAACGACTAATCCCTTATAGGGGACTATGAGTCCTCTCGGCATGTCCATCTAGACTCATGTATTCAAGTTATACCCAAGAGTACACTGCTCACACCATGTTTCAGGCGGATAGTGTTGTACAGTCAAAGTATAACCCTAGGACATAGTGTTCGATGACATCCTTAAGTCTAGGACGATCCGCACTACCAAACGATGAGAGACTAAACAAATCCAATGATACTTAGTGAAATCCTTGTGGAGTCTCTCGGCGGGTCAGTTCAGTGCTATCTGTTCCTGAACAGATCCACCTACGACATCAGCTAAGGTATCACCATACCTGCATACCATGAGGTCCCTACCTTGTATCTCCATACAAGTAGAAGATGTCGTACTAGTCTTATTGAGATCACCAATGCCCTCTCTTGGTGATTCAAGACTAGGAACATACTTTAGGCAATAGACATGTGGTGGCCTCGAGTCCTCATGATCATGATCCCTATCATAGATCCTTACATGAACACTTGTTCTATTCCTGGGGCTTTTATCTTTAATCGCATATTAACCTAATATTAAGGCGAGACAAAATATGAAAAAGATAAAATGTGCTCATATATTAAATAAATCATGAAATATAAGTAGTAAAAGGTGTTCATCTAATGTAACAGATTGTCTCTAGGACACCTATATACTAACACCACATACTCAGGCTTACCGTATAGGTGGAACACCACATGCATATCAACAAGGCACTAGCATATAACAGCTCAATAGCATTTCCAAAACATCAAAAGCATGTAACACAGTAACCATATAACAATACCCCCATGGGACATGGTGGAACCACAACATGGCTAAACCGAGGACACGAAAACTTACCTTGCAAGCTAGCTATCCCAGCCAAGAGTCCACAATCTCAAAGCCCAAACACAGCAGTATCACAATCTGTTATGGACCAATAATACATCAGTAATCAAACTCTACATGCATACACTTACGGACAACGCCTTTCCTTTACGTTTTACGTCTTAAGGCTTCTAACAAAGCCACAAGCCCTTAACCACATGATTCTAACTTAGTTCATTAATTACAGAAGTTCAACTTCATCAATCTAGGGTCCACAAACCCCCAGTAGCCTACTGTACACACAGCACAGCTACTGTTCTACGAAATCCCAAAATATCCGGATATTCCTCGGGGGCATATCCGGATATCCAATATCCGGATATCCATCTGGCAATATCCGGATATCAATATCGGGATATCCAGATTCCCATATCCGGATATCAATATCCGGATACACATATCCGGATATCAATATCCGGATATTTCACGAGCAAATATCCGAATATTTCGCGACAGAATGTAGTTTCTGCATTTCGCGAAGATATCCTTCCATGGTTCCATTTTTAACACTTACACACGTTAAAGCATGCATTTTTCGGCACATTAAGGTTCATACAACTGTTGGTTACTTGTTTAACTCATTAAACATACCAAGACACCTCTTTTAATCATCAAAACACAAGACCAAAGGTTCAACACTTACTCAAGTCTTCAAACTCAGCAAAGGAAGGCTCTTGGAGCTCACAACTAGTTCCTAAGATTCTGACTTGGAAGGGTGCACGAAAATGCACAGCAAGGTGGTTCCTTTCTTCACAAAGAAAGCTCCATGAAGCTCCACAAAGCCAAGGTAAAGGCCCATACCTCACCAACAAGGAATACAGCCCAACCACACTCCCTCACAGCAGCTGGATACTCAGAAAAAAGAGTCTCACTCACAAGGCTACTCCCCACAACCACAAGGTGTTTAGTTAGAGAAACCAAGAGTAAAAATGGCTCCTTTGGTTCAAGAGAGTGAGGGAAGGTGAAGGTGACAAGAGGAGAGGCACTCAGCTGCTGCAGGACCAGAAACTCACGCTCAAGACAAAAGGAATTGCCCTAGGATCATGTGCCAATCATATAAATAACCACTTAAGTTTAAAACACACAGTATTAACTTTAATTGCTACGCTTAACATTTTAATCTCAAACTCAGAATTCTTAACCTACTCAATTTTACAAGAATTATCATATTTTTATTATATTTTTCGGAGCACCTTTCTGGTACGCACTTTTCATAGCCAGTATCAGTTTCTGGCACCAGTTCTCATTATTTTGACTTGAAACTCGTTTTACAAGTCTACATATTATTCTAATAATTATCATGCCCTTATTATAATTTTCTGGGATATTTTTTCGGTACGCATTTATACCGACTAGCAGAACCGGTATCTGCACTTTTCTTCCGAAAAGCGACTTTCAGCATTCTTAATCACTTATCATAATTATTAAAGCCTCTTAATAATTATTAGGGTCAATTATGGAATCATTTCCTAATTTAACATAATTAATTACTTAATTTCCTTGATTAACGGTGCAGGTTCTTACATTCACCCCACATTTTTAGGATTTTGTCCTCAAAATCAGAAAATATACCTGTCTCGAAACTCGGGGTACTGCCGGAGAAGCTCGTCCTCACGCTCCCAAGTACACTCCTCAGGAGTTCTTCCGGTCCATTGCACTTTGACCATCGGAATGATCTTGCTCCTCAGCAGCTACTCGCCACGATCGAGAATCTTGAGTGGTCCGACGGGAGTCTTTAGGTTCTCCTGAACCTCCACATCATCAGGTTGCACCACGTGCGACGGATCTGCTATGTACTTCTGAAGCTGAGACACGTGAAACACGTCGTGGATGTTGGCCAAGTTCGGAGGCAAGGCAAGCCGGTAGGCAACTGGTCCTACTCTACCAATGATCTGGTATGGCCCAATATAGCGCGGGCTCAGCTTCCTCACTCTGAGTGCCCGACCAACACCGGTGACAGGTGAAAGTCTCACAAACACGTGCTCACCCTCACTGAACTCCAGTGGACGATGCTTGACATCATAGTAGCTCTTCTGGCGATTCTGCGCCTGCTTCAACTTTTCTCTGATCATCTGGATCTGCTGGGTGGTATCTTGGACAAAGTCCAAGCCAAAAAGCTCCTTGTCTCCAACCTCAGACCAACAGGTAGGAGTCCGACACCTCCTACCATACAGTGCTTCGTAGGGCGCCATGCCCAGGCTAGCATGAAAGCTGTTGTTGTAAGAAAACTCAACCAACGGAAGGTACCTATCACATGCTGAGCCCTGCTCCAACGTGCAAGCTCGCAACATGTCCTCCAAGGTCTGGATGGTCCTCTCAGTCTGTCCATCAGTCTGAGGGTGATAGGCGGTACTCAATCTCAACTGCGTACCAAAAGCCTCCTGCAGCGTCTCCCAGAACCGAGATGTGAACTTTGGGTCCCTATCACTGATGATACTCTCGGGCACCCTGTGAAGCCTCACAATCTTGCGAACATAAAGCTTAGCTAACTGCTCTGTAGTGAAGCTCACTTTCACTGGAAGAAAATGGGCAGACTTCGTCCGTCTGTCCACAATGACCCAGATAGAGTCACAACCCGCCTGAGTCTTCGACAATCCCACCACGAAGTCCATGGAAATACCTTCCCACTTCCACTGTGGTACTTCAAGAGATTGAAGTTCACCAGACGACCTCTGAAGTTTGATCTTCACCTTCTGGCAAACCAAACACTTGGACACAAAGACAGCAACATCTTTCTTCATGCCCGGCCACCAGAAGTTCTTCTTCAGGTCTTGATACATCTTAGTAGCACCAGGGTGGATAGAAAACTGGCCCTTATGGGCCTCTGCCATAACCTCATCGGTCAACGGACCTCGAGGAACCACGATCCTCTCTTGAAACAAAAGAAGTACATCATCATTCCAAAACACACCGTCTTGGTTCTTCACATAATCCAGACACTCTCTCTGAACTTGTGCCTCTTTGATCTTTTCTAACAGCTTATTCATAACATCTGCTGCTTCCAGCTCGAGAAGTGCACTCCCACACGGAGCGGTCACTGCCAGGTTTCGGAACTTCTCAACCACGTCAAAGTTACCAAGTAACAAACTGGATGAGCTCTTGGGTTTCCGGCTCAAAGCATCAGCTACCACATTGGCCTTGCCAGGATGGTACTTCAACTCGAAGTCGTAATCCTTTATGAACTCCATCCATCTTCTCTGCCTCATGTTCAGCTCTTTCTGGTCGAAAAGATACTTCAAACTCTTATGGTCACTAAACACCACAAACTTCAAACCAAAAAGATAATGCCTCCAAATATTGAAAGCAAACACAATAGCAGCCAACTCCAAGTCATAAGTAGGGTAGTTCTCCTCAAGAGGCTTCAGCTGCCTCGAAGCATAGGCAATCACTTTGCCCAACTGCATCAACATACAACCTAGCCCCTTCCCGGAGGCGTCGGTGTAAAGCTCGATCTCAAGCGCAGAATCAGGAAGGACCAACACAGGAGCAGTAGTCAGTCTCTCCTTCAACTCCTGAAAGCATTCCTCACACTCGTGAGTCCAGACAAATGGAGTCTCCTTCTGAGTAAGGCGAGTCATAGGGAGAACCATCATGGAGAAACCCTTGATGAACCTCTGATAGTAACCTGCCAAACCCAGAAAGCTCCTCACTTCTGTAACTGTCTTGGGCCTCTCCCAATCCAGTACGGCCTCGATCTTGTTCGGATCCATTGCAACTCCTTCAGCAGAAATAACATGCCCAAGAAACTTCACAGACTTGAGCCAAAACTCACATTTGGAAGGCTTCGCATACAGCTTCTTCTCCTTCAGCACTTGCAGAACAATCCTCAGATGCTCCACATGCTCCTCCTCCGTCTTGGAGTAAATCAAAATATCGTCAATGAAGACGATCACAAACTGATCCCGGTATGGCCGGAAAATCCGGTTCATGTAATCCATGAAAACAGCAGGTGCATTGGTGACTCCAAACGGAATCACCAAATACTCAAAGTGACCGTATCTCGAATGAAATGCGGTCTTAGAGACATCCTCCGGCTTCACCCGAATCTGATGGTATCCGGACCGGAGATCAATCTTAGAATAAACGCAAGCGCGCCTGAGCTGATCCAACAGACCATCAATCTGAGGGAGGGATACTTGTTCTTGATCGTCACCTTATTCAGCTGCCTGTAGTCGGTGCACAATCGCATTGTCTCGTCCTTCTTCTTAACGAAGATGACCAGTGCTCCCCAAGGAGACACACTCGGTCGAATGAAAAATTTTGCTGAAAGATCCTCAATATGCTTCTTCAGCTCTGCCAGCTCTGGTGGCGACATCGGTATAGAGCTAATGAAATAGGCCCCACACCAGGCAATAGATCAATGGAGAACTCTATCTCCCTCTATGGTGGAAACTCAAGAATCTCCTCAGGAAACACCTCGAGGAATTCCCTCACCACAGGAATGCCAGTGATATCCTTCTGTGTCCCACTCACCAAACCTCCCAACATGACATATCCAAATGCCCCTGCTCTCAAGGCTCTCCTAGCCTACAGCAACGAAATGTACAGCGAGGAACTGGCTGTGGAATCACATGGAGACATCACCACACGCTTGGCACAACAGTCAATCATCACACAATTCTTGGACAACTAATCCATGCCCAGAATAATTTCCAAGTTGGCCATCGGCAATCCTATCAGATAAACCGAAAAGTCACGGCCATCCCACTGAAACGCTACATCGCGATGTACAGTGGTAGAATCACATATTTCTCCGGTCGCGGTGGTCACTCGCAATGGTGGAGAAAGTACGGACATGGGCAACTCAAGCCCCACAGCAATCGGGGTAGCAACAAAGGAATGCGTAGCCCCAGAGTCAAACAAGGCATCAACACAAGTACCACCAATGGTAACAATACCTCTAACAAGGTACGGAGCTCGATCCGATTGCTGACGATCCAGGGTATAAACACGTCCTGTAGACGGTGGCACTGCCGGTGCCGAAGTATATGGAAGGGGAACCATCTGTAGCGGCACTGCCTGAACTGCAGCCGCTCTCGCCGTCGCCGACGGACAATCTCTGGAGAAATGGCCTTCCTTGCCACACTGAAAACAAATCAACTGACCGGTAGAACACGGTCCAAAATGAGTCTTCCCGCATCCCGAACACCTGGGAGCAGGAGGTCTCGCTGCACTCCCCTGAGCAGAAGTCCTCTTGAACTGATTCTGCGCTTGCCGAGTTGCCATCTGCTTTCCTTTGCCCTTATTCCCAAACTTCCTATCTCTCCAAGAAGTGGAACTATCAGCTACCTTCATCGTCGTCTCAGCTACCTTGGCCCTCTTGGCCTTACTCGTGCTGTAGAAATCTTCAATATCACGACACTCTGAACCAGTGTCCCAAAGTCTCTCGAAGCAGAACCAGCAAGGTAACCAGCAATATCTTCACTAAGTCCCCTGCGGAACTTAGCCGACAAGAATGTAGGAGTAGGCCTCACCAACCTGAAGTGTGAAAACTTCACCAGCTCATTGAACTTGGCCAGGTACTCGTCAACAGACAACGAGCCCCGAACCAACCTGTCAAACTCCCCTTGCTTCCTCTCCGGTGCATCGTACGGGAAGTACTGACCCAGAAAACATTCCTCGAAGAACGGCCACGTCATCACACGGCCCTGCATCGTGTAGGCATGAGAAATGTTTGTCCACCACTCATGGGCATCGCCCTCCAACATGTAAATAGCGAACATCAGCTTTTGCGGATCTGAACACTGCATGACCCCAAAGATCTTGTCTAGCGCCTGAAGCCATCTTGCAGCAGCAATGGGATCATAAGACCCATCAGAAGTAGGTGGCTTATGCTTACGGAAAACATTCAGCCGGCGATCAATCGCATCTCTGTCTTCAGCGGGCTCCACGAAGGGTTCCATCACCCCAGCAACATGCGTAGCACTACCAATGTGACTTAAGGTCTCATCCTGAACACTAGGTGGAGGCGGCGGTGGTGGCGGTGGAGGTGGTGGCGGTGGGAACTGACCAACAGCTAGACTAGCTCTCATCTCCTCCAACATGGCCCTCATCAAGGTCATGTTCGCCAACCGATTTGCCTCAAGAGCATCCTCTGTGGCCTCCTGCATTGCCACGTTGGCCAATCTCATCTAGTGGCCCTCATCTCATCTTCTCTAGCAGCGTCCATCATTGCCACGTTGGCCAATCTAGTGGCCTCCTGCATCTCAGCCAATGCAGTCAGGATTGGATCGATTTGATCCTCAGCAGTCTCACGTGTTCTCCTGGATCCTACCATGACTCTGCACAAATTACACAATTTATGAGTTGATCAGGCCCACGCAATGTGATTACATATGCATCAATATAATAATAACCAACGGAGCAAACACACAAGACAGACACAACCAAACATCTTAATCATTGCAAAACATACAGGCTTTTCCCTTGAACCGTTGCTCTGATACCATAAAATGTAACACCCCGTGTATATCCGGTAATGTTATCATACTATCGTATTAAACTGCGCTTAATTAAAAATTGCGGAATATCTTTTTCTTTTCCAATTATGACGTCATTATACTTAGCCAAGTTGATTACTTGATCAATTTCATAAAAACAATGCCTGTATGTAAATTGCAAGACAACTAACTGAAATACCTAAATATGAAACATAATATCATCAATATCTAACTCAGCTCCGGCCTCCTGCCGCTTGGGGCCTCAACCCCCACATTACCTGATCCTGAAATAAGCATTCCCCAAACGTGGGGTGAGATCTCTAAACTAGAAATCTCAGTAAGACAAGGGGTCCTCAAGGATCTTCCACCCCAAGCTCACTTACATGTGCAATATAAGTTCTAAAAGCATTTATATCAATATAAGTTCCAAAACTATGCAGTGCAACAGATATTCATGCCATGTGTGTTTAAACTATTCTACTGGCCAGAGAAATGCAGGAATACGTCTATTACCCACACATAGTACAAGGAACACCGCTTACACCTCACCCACAGCCTCACCATATTGTATGTACCACATACTCAGGCTTACCGTATAGGTGGAACACCACATGCATATCAACAAGGCACTAGCATATAACAGTTCAATAGCATTCCCAAAACATCAAAAGCATGTAACACAGCAACCATATAACCATACCCCCATGGGATATGGTGGAACCACAACATGGCTAAACCGAGGACACGAAAGCCTACCTTGCAAGCTAGCTATCCCAGCCAAGAGTCCACAATCTCAAAGCCCAAACACAGCAGTATCACAATCTGTTATGGACCAATAATACATCAGTAATCAAACTCTACATGCATACACTTAAGGACAACGTCTTTCCTTTACGCTTTACGTCTTAAGGCTTCTAACAAAGCCACAAGCCCTTAACCACATGATTCTGACTTAGTTCATTAATTACAGAAGTTCAACTTCATCAATCTAGGGTCCACAAACCCCCAGTAGCCTACTGTACACACAGCACAGCTACTGTTCTACGAAATCCCAGAATATCCGGATATTCCTCGCGGGCATATCCGGATATCTAATGTCCAGATATCCATCTGGCAATATCCGGATATCAATATCGGGATATCCAGATTCCCATATCCGGATATCAATATCCAGATATTTCACGAGCAAATATCTGGATATTTCACGACAGAATGCAGTTTCTGCATTTCGCGATGATATACTTCCAAGGTTCCATTTTTAACACTTTCACACGTTAAAGAATGCATTTTTAAGCACATTAAGGTTCATACAATTATTGGTTACTTATTTAACTCATTAAACATACCAAAACACATCTTTTAATCATCAAAACACAAGACCAAAGGTTCAACACTTACTCAAGGCTTCAAACTTAGCAAAGGAAGGCTCTTGGAGCTCACAACTAGTTCCCAAGATTCTGACTTGGGAGGGTGCACGAAAATGCACAACAAGGTGGTTCATTTCTTCACAAAGAAAGCTCCATGAAGCTCCACAATGCCAAGGTAAAGGCCTCTACCTCACCAACAAGGAACACAGCCCAACCACACTCCCTCACAGCAGCTGGATACTCAGAAAAAGGAGTCTCACTCACTCACAAGAATACTCCCCACAACCACAAGGTGTTTAGTTAGAGAAACCAAGAGTAAAAATGGGTCCTTTGGTTCAAGAGAGTGAGGGAAGGTGAAGGTGACAAGAAGAGAAGCACTCAGCTGCTGGAGGACCAGAAACTCACGCTCAAGACAAAAGGAATTGCCCTAGGATCATGTGCCAATCATATAAATAGCCACTTAAGCTTAAAACACACAGTATTAACTTTAATTTCTACGCTTAGGATTTTAATCCCAAATTCAGGATTCTTAACCTACTCAATTTTACAAGAATTATCATATTTTTTTTATATTTTTCGGAGCACCTTTCCGGTACGCGCTTTTCATAGCCAGTATCAGTTTCTGGCACCAGTTCTCATTATTTTGACTTAAAACTCGTTTTACAAGTCCTACATATTATTCTAGTAATTATCATGCCCTTATTATAATTTTCCGGGATACTTTTTCAGTACGCATTTATACCGACTAGCAGAATCGGTATTTTCACTTTTCTTCCGTAAAGCGACTTTCAGCATTCTTAATCACTTATCATAATTATTAAAGCCTCTTAATAATTATTAGGGTCAATTATGGAATCATTTCCTAATTTAACATAATTAATTACTTAATTTCCTTAATTAACGGTGCGGGTTCTTACAGTGTGTGTGGGGGAAGTGTTTGCGTTGTGTTTTTGACTTGTGTAACAGATTGGTTAATGATCCTATGTTGTGATCATTGAAGATGCCTCCCACGGAAGTGACTCTTGAGGGTTGAAGCTTGGTGGATATCCTTTGGTCCTTGACCAAAAGGATTTTGGTAAGTATTGAGTTACTTTTGCTTGGTTGCTTGAATGACCAATTGAGTGGTCTTTATGGTACTAATGAACATGGAAATGACATTTTGTGTAGGGATTTCTTGGTTGGAGTAAATTCGAGGTAACTTGCATTTGAAGCTACCTAGCTTGAGAGCTTTAAGAAGGTAATCTCTTAGTACTGGGGTTAATCTCCGTGTATGCTCCACCATGCCCATTGGGGTAGTGGTTGGAAGTTGTTCGTGCAATAGTGTAATTATAAAATGTTCATGCATTTGTGAATGTTGGGTACATAGAGTTGTACCGTATCTCTGGCCAGTAGATAGTTGCTGCATGGCGTTGGGAACTTCCACTGGATAGGTATCTGTAGGGAGTTCTAGTTGGCCTGGGGTCGTGGAAATGTTATCCATTGAGGAGCACTCTGGGAATGTCTCGGGTGTTAAGGTTAGGGGCGCCTTAAATGATGTTTCGGGAACACATTCTTGGATGAGAGCCCGTAGGCTATATGCCGAGGCCATTGGGCCGGTTGGGTGCATGGCTTTGGCTCAGACCATTCTTGCTTCATCGTATGTCTTTCTCTTCTATCTTCCAGTCTTTCTAAATCCCTTTCTATATCCTTCTCTCTGTTATATTCCTATATCTCTAAATCCCTTGTTATATCCCTATATTGTTATATTTCATTATTGTATTTTATATCTGAGTGAGCCATTGGGTGGAGTGATCCTCCAGAACCTTTGGATTACTGAGATATATTCGTATATCTCACCCTGCATTATGGGGTTATGTTTTAGGTGGTTGTAGCAGTGCTGGAGCACTGGGCAAAAGGCCCACGGGTTGAGCTTATGGAATGCATGGAGTAGATTGTCATTTTGCATTTTGGGTCACATTTGGCATAAGCTAGATTTAGTGCATGAACATTTGGGTTGCATGAGTTATGTATACCATACATTTTGTTGTTCATGTAGTATTATTCTGGCTAAGTCTAAGATTGATGTATTTATTCATTTTGGAGTATGTCATTGTATTTGCATTTGGATAATTGCAATTGAAGCATTATGAACCTTGTGTAAATTGTAAAGCATGTATGTGACGAAAGGATAATAGACTTATTTTAGGTTATGATTATGGGTAATAGTTTTCTCATGCAGTAGAAGATAAGTATTATCTCCTACTTCCTCATTTATACAAGTGGGGTCCACTTTAAGGGGAAGAGAAAAAAATAAAGTGGGACCCATCTTGAATTTGTGTGTGTAGAAGATAGATTCTATCTTATGTAATATAAGAATAATCAATCCCTATAATGTCAATTGTTAAGAATGCATGAAATGGAATTATGTGATTGCAATGAGTTTTAAGTTTTAATAAAGTTAAGAAATGGATTGTAAAGTAATGATAATGATGTAAATTGTTATGGGTTGTAAGAGCACCTAGGCAATGTTGGTCCTTGTGTGTCACCCTTGTCAATTAGGTACCATTTGAGGTTTAAAACACACTTTGGTTAAAGTGGGATATGTTAAATAAACAAAGGAGATGCCGTCAAAATTTATAATAAATGAGCAGTTTTTAGGCCAACTTTAGGAGAGCATATCTCCTCACTCAGAGGTCCAAAGGGGACGTGTCATACATCATTTTGAATCTTGACATGTCAGCTATACTGTGTCAAAATTTGGTGCCATTTGTAGCTGTGTAGCATACTGTAGGTCTGATTGAATGAGGACTGCCTAAAGAGGCCACGTGTAGGGGTTGTTTAGGTCTAAGATTTTGAAAATTTGTTTCTACCTTAATTCTTAATCAAATTAGGCTCATGATACACCAAAGTAAAGCTCAAGGTGTCTAGTTTTCTGTATAAAAATTTGAGAACAATTAGTTGAGTAGATTGTCCAGAATCGCAGAAATGGTGAGAGATGTTTGGTGCTGCTCTGTTTTGGGTTGGCTGGCAGTTTTGCTTGTCCAACTACAAACGGTGATAACCGGAGCTAGAGAACTCCAAATGAGGCATGCGATACCTTGTTGGAAAGGTAATTAATTGAGTCTAGTTTAACATAATAAAATATGAGAATTTAATAATAAGTAGGTTACGCACAGTGACCAGAAAACAGAAGCATGTTCAGTTATAGGAAAACCGTAAAAGTGAGATTTATGCTAAGTGTGTTTATGGGAACCCCTTAGTAACTTAAAATAAGTAATGTAAGATAGTTAGGCATGTATTTTATTAATTTTTTGTTTAGGATTCAATTATGATCACAGCTTATGTCATTACATTTTATTATTGTTTTTAAACGCTTACGTAATGAAAAGGAAAAAGTTTACTCGCATTTTTAAATGAACTACTGCGATTGTAACTGCGTTTAATATCATAATCAATGTTAACCATATCGGTATGTAATGGGCTGTTACAGTAATAATACCGAAGACTTGTACATTCTTTACTAAAATTAAAAAAAAAATACAACACTTTACCTATTCTATCCGCCATTTAGGTGGCGTTTGGTAAAGGAGAAAATATTTTTGTCTGGGAATCATGTTTTCTTGGAATGTGGTGGCAAATTGATATTTTGCGGGAATATGACCAAAAAGTTGTTTAGTAGACCAAAATTTTACTAAGAATATTGGGTCAAATTTACTGAGTCTATGTTCGGTTGATGGTAAAATATTACTGGAAATATGGAGTAATTTTACAAATTACCCTTTATAATTCTCACTTCCTCTCACCCACTCTCTCTTCCTCTTCCCACTCACTCCACTATACCTCTTTATGTGTTGCTAAGAGAAAGAATAGGAGGAACCATTCCCGTTTTATTCTACTCGGTCCCATCAAGACACGTTAGCCATTGTCTCGACCCTTGTTCAAGTCATTGGTGGCAATCTAGTGCATATAACATAGTGTAAAACGGTCTCATTCTCAATGGAAGAAGAAGATCAACTTTTCGCCTTTGCGAGTTTGGCAAGAAGGAGTTGGCAGAAGAAAAAGATAGCGGAAGAACATAGCAAGGAAAAAAAAGGGTGTGATGAGAACCTGAAGAAAAAAGTTAACTTTGTTGTAAAATTAATAAGAATTAGAAGAAGAATAGAGATAAAAGAGATAGGGAATGTATTCTGGTTGTATTGTCATACTACAATGATCCCTTATTTATAGGCTCGGTAAACATGAAAGTTACAATAACTAAAATTATTCTCCAACGGTCACAATATCTCCAACGGCCATAACGTCTCCAACGGCCATAACGTCTCCAACAGTCATAACGGTTATATAACGGATATGGACAACCAATAAATTATTTATAACACTCCCCCTTGGATGTGCAATAATCCTATTGAGAAGAAATATGTATTAGAAGCTGCCTCATTAAAAACCTTACCAGAAAAACCCAATGGGACAAAACCATGGTGAAGGAAAAAAAAGTGCAGCACGTATTTCACTCCCCCTGATGATAACATTATTTAATATCTCTGAGTTTACGCATCCCAATCTTGTAAACGAGCTTCTCAAAACTTGAAGTAGATAACGCATTGGTAAATAAATCTGCCAAATTATCACTTGAACGGATTTGTTGAACATCAATTTCACCATTTTGTTAATGATCATGAGTGAAGAATAATTTTGGTGACATATGCTTCGTTATGTCTCCTTTGATGTATCCTCCATTTAATTTGAGCTATACAAGCAGCATTATCTTCATGCAATATTGTTGGAACCTCTTTTTCTAACTACAAACCGCATGCTTTTCGGATGTGTTGCATCATTGACCTGATCAAACACATTCTTGACTTTCTTCATGAATTACTATTATCCCAGGTTGTGCTTCCACTTGTGAATAAATATCCTGCTTAGAATCTAGCTTTGTGTGGATCCTGCATTATTCTAGTATCTATATATCGAAAAGAAATAATTTCTGCTAACAAATTTACAAATAAAGATAAAATGTGAGAATAAGAGGGAACATATAAGGTTTAAAAGCCTTTATTGCTTTAATCCATTAATGATATTTGAAGCTTCATTCAACGAATTTCCCGGGAAATTTTTATATGCTTCAAGCATTTTAGATCCTTCTAGGTTTTTCATATATATTTCACTGTCGATTGAATAAGCCACATAAATAGGTTATAATAACATCTATTAGACGCATGTCAACCTTTTCATGTACTGCCAGATTATTAAAATATTTGAAGGTGATTTCATCCACCACAAGAAAATATAATAGATGTCAGGCTTTAGCAAAATTCTTGTGCTACAACAACTTCATTATAATTTTTTGCACATTTGTACCCCACTGGCATTACACCTTCGTGTTTGCACTATAGGTCCAAAAACTTTAAATTTGAATTGTGTCTTTTTAATTTGGCCAATCATCATCAAGATCCTCGTCTTGTTTCATCATTACATTTTATACAAAATGTTGTCGACAACTATATCTTTATGGTTCCAACATTTTCCTTTAAAGACATAACTAATAGGGATCTCTTTGTTTTCATTATTTTCAGGTACCTGAACCTCCCATGAGGTTTAGTCAGAGTTAAGTCTTCATGATTTAAAAATTATCTCCATATTATGACCATCTTAATCATTTGCTCCTTTCCTCTTTCTGAGGATTTTTATCCTTGGAACCGATCATTTTTTATGTACAATATGAATTGGAGCATTTACAGTTGGAATATTAGACTTATTGGTCAGTTAAACCATTTGGCAGTCAATGTATAATATCATTTTTTCATATTTGCTTTTTGCGAGGATCTATATGAGATAATAATGCACTCTATATTTCCAACTATTTATTCTCTCCCCCTCATGTTTGAAAGATTGATAACAATAATCTACTAAATCTCCAGTCATTATTTCAAGATATTATTTAAAGAGATTCATATCCAATATATATTCCTAGCCATATTTGGGATTCATCTTTGTGCGTTGTGGTGGAGTAATTAGAATATAAATCGCACATATAAAAATTATTTGGCTCCTGACCATAAGCCAATGTAATGGGAGATGATAACTTATTGACATAATGCGCACAAGTACTGCAGCATAAAATGTAGTATCTCCCCATGCAAAAAAGGGGGTTTTGTTCTCATAAGCAATATTCTAGCAATTAATTGGAGACATCTAAATTCACCAGCATTATGAAGACGAATTGTCTTTATTATATAACATAGGAATTGTTCTCTTAATATTATCATTTAAGCAAACAATTTCACCAATATCAAGATGTGAGTTACATGTGGCCATTTTGTAGATGCATCTATTAATTTCATAATATTTGAAAAGTCCACATGATGGGTGAATGGGCCCATATATTTCACCCTATATGTATTTTAAAAATGTAAGAGATTGAATCTCAACTTTAGCCAGTGATAATTTGTCTTGAGAACTAGCAGTACAAGAAGAATCTTCTGGTTCTTCAATGTATGATCATAATAATTTTCAATAATTTTTCACATCACATTTGATCCGGGATGGTCAACCGGTCATGCCAAATAATGAAACTATCATAACTGGTATTCTTTTGATTTACCATCACATGTGTTTCAACCATGCGAATACTTGTGTAGTATAGACCGGAAGAAAAGACAGGTAAATTTTCTAATATGCATTTCTTACCTTCTACTACTTTTGTAGTAATATAAAGATATTCATAATTGTCATCATTTGTAGTTTCTATATGATAGCCATTTTAGTGAATATCTTTGAAACTTAATAAGTTTCTTGGGGACTTACTATAAAGTAATGCATCATTGATATTAAATTTGGTCCCCCAGGTAATAAAAGATTTGCTCTTCTGGAGCCTTCAACAAATTTTGTACTACTAGTTATTGTGTTAACATGACCTTCTTCCATTTTCAAATAAGAGAAATAATTTTTTTATCTCTTAATATTGTGAGTAGTCCGCAAAGGAAATAATATATTGTAACAAACAAACAAATGTTCACAACAAAACTTACCGTAACAAATATATAAGATTCTTTATTTTTTTATTTAAAAGAAAATCTTAACAAACAGTATAACAACAGAACCGATGAAAGTCAAAATTAGATAAAACATAAAAAAAAAAAACTTTGACTTATTCAATCATTTTAAAATAATATTTTTTAGTAGTTGCACTATAATAGTGCACGATTCATGAAACATACTATTCACAAAACAGTAAAGCAATAGCATATCTATTAGTTGGCACGTTTTACGGAAACAACATTTAGATGAAAGAAATTCAAATAACTTATATCAAAACAATAGAAATTGCTTGAACACACAAAATTTCATAAGTGTGGCATATCTACAATCATCTAGCCATCATAATAAGACACATGCAAACTTCCACGTACAATTAACACATCAATAGTTCATAAGACGATAACTTAATTGTGAAACTATATATACACTAACATACACCATAACTGTAACACAACAGGAAGCAAAAACAAGAATCTAAGCTTACTTTGCATTATTCAAGCAAATGAGGAAGCACTCCTAATTTGTCTAAAATATGAAAAACTAGAAGCGTTACTAATCTAAATCCCACGAAGAAATCAAGGAGATATATATCACAAGATTTCGAACAAATGCAGCGATGGAGCAACAAACTCCGTACAAAACAAAACAAAACACGTGCTACACTATGGCTTTTGTACCACACTCAACTTATTTGACTTGTAATGCACATTAATGTTTAGCAAAAAAAAAAAAATTCCCAAGAAAGACACAACGCTATCCATTTAGAGATTTACATGAGTTTTGATTCAAATCATGGAACTCGATATACAAAAAGAAATAAAAAAAACGAAAACCAAAATCTGAGATTTTCAAAAAGCATAGATCAATAGCATTGATGTCAATTACGGTATTTAAAACATAATATATTTAAATAATATTCCACGAAAACGATTCCAGTAGATTAAAAATCGAAACAGTTCCACCAAAAAAATTCAAACAGTAATGCGATGGAGATATATATGTAACATCCCGTTGTACACCGGTATTGTTAACATTAATTATGATATTAAACGCAGTTACAATCACAGCAATTCATTTATAAAAATGCGAGTAAACTTTTTTCGTTTAATACGCGAACATTTAAAACAATAAAAAGCGTAATAACTGTGGACGTAACTGTAAACTCTTTGCGGAATAATTATTTAAACTACTTTTATAACTTATTTTACATCCCATAAGTCACTAAGGGGTTCCCATAAGTCACTAAGGGGTTCCCATAAACCCAGTTAGCATAATTCTCACTTTTACGTTTTCTACCCTTCCGAACATGGTTCGGTCATTAATTTTCTGCGGACAAAAATCATTCTACTAGCCTCCCATCTTTTGATATGTTATTCTACACTCAATTACCTTTCTAGGAAGCTATCACACGAGTTATTTAGAGCTCGTTTGCTCTGGATATCACCGTTTGAAGTTGGACTAGCAAAGCTGCCACCTAACACCAAAACAGCTCCAAACATCCCTCACGCAATCAATTACTTCAGACAATCTACTCAACCAATTGCTCTTAAATTTTTATACAAGAAACTAGACACCTCAAGCTACAATTTGATATATCATACACCTAATTTGGCTAAGCAACGAAGCAGGAATAAATTTCCCAAACTTGGTCCAGAACTGCCCAATGTGCAGTAGCCCACTGAACAGTCCGCGCTCTCTGCCTCCTACAGGCCGACGTACAACCCAGATTTTTACCAAATTTTACCACAAGATAGAGGACATCTCAAGCTTCAAAATGGCATATGGCACGTACCTATCAGACCTCTGTAGAGGGAGATTTTCTCTCCCAAAATTTGCCTAAATTATGCTAATTTCTAGAAATTTTGCCAGAATTTCCTTTGTTTTTACAAAAATCCCCATATTTGCAAAGTGATCTAAGACCTCAAAATGTACCTAAATAATCATAGGGTGGTACACACAAGGACCAGCAATGCCTTGGGGCCTTTACAACCCTTCACAATTTATATCAATTTACTCAATACATACCATATTGCTTACTTTATTACACTTAGCACATTTCAATCACCAATGTCCATTCGCATGCATTTTCTAAACATACACATAATAATTATCCTAAAATAGGCCGATTGCCCTTTCATCATATTACATCAAATATACATGTACAATTACAACTTCTCAATTACATATTACAATTCATAACCTTCAATTAAAACATAAAGCATGAACCTTAAAATGACATATACAACTAGACTTAGGCAAAATGACATGAACAAATATGACAATGAATCTCCTCCTAAATACATATGCAATGTTCATGCTTGTTAGTATATGGATGTCCTAGAGACAAACTTTTGATTAGATTAGGACATATGTGGACCTTTTATATTGTTGCAAATAAATAAACAGCATTCTTTATCCTGTTTCATATTTTGTCTCAATATTATAGTTAATATTTTATATGAGTAACTGGATGAACCCCTTGGAATAAAATAGGTATCTCTTGAGTATCTGTGATGAGATCACGATCATGAGGATTCAAGGATACTGGATGTTTATTCCTAATTTTATGTTCCTAGTCTAGAGACACTGAGAATGCGGATCAGTGATCTCGGGTAAGACTAGCACGACTTATCTACTTGTATTCGGATGCAAGGTAAAGACCTCATGAGCTACAGATATGGAGATGTCTTAGCTAAAGTCGTGGGTGGACCTATAAGGGTATAGCTCACACTGAACAGACCCACAAAGAGACTCTATGAGGAAATCTTACAAAAGTATCATTAGAGCAGTCTCTTAATATTTGGGTATGACTTTCCTTAGACTATAAGTTGTCACCTAGACTGTGTTCTAGAAGACATGTTTTGATTGTATACCTCGTCTTCCTGAAACATGGAGACTCATAGGTATACTTTTGGGCATGTCCTGAAAGAGCACAGGCCTAGGGTGATAAGCTGAAGGAATTCGTCAAATCTCTGTAAGAGATTAGGTTATCTGTAAACCGGAGAAATCAGCATGACATTTACAGGACTCGAGAATCTATGCATAGTAAAAGAGATCATGAGATGATCTGCCTTTAGAGTCAGTAAATTGAAGATTCCCTATTTCGAATAAAGCTTACCCTAAACCGCAAGGGTTGATACGTTTCCTTGCCCTAGGTTTAATGGGAAGGTAACCGAGACGAAAGGAAATACATATGGCAACCAAATATGTATAACAGGATGATTATGTCATTAACTTAACTAGCTCTGGGGCAACAAAGCATTGCTAGTGCTCTGTGTTGTCATTAGATGGATTGTGGGCTTGTTGGGCCCAAGCCCATTTATGTCAGTGGCTATGTCGGGCCTAATGGGTCACACACTAACACCTTATTGTCATGATGATATAGCATTAAAGGCATTGGGCCTAATAACGGTTGTTAGCCCAAGAAAAAGTTTGGAAGCCCACCTAAAAGGGAAAAGGGCGCATGGATCATGTAATGGGCTTGGATGGTCCAAGACATTACTAATTAATTTAATTAGTTAAATTAATTATCAAATATTTAAATTTTGAATTTTGAATTTGAAATTTGAAATTTGAATTGTGAATTTGAATTTTCAAATTCGAATTTTGAATTTGAATTTTGAAATTTGAATTTTAAATTTTGAATTTTGAATTTGAATTTTGAAATTTGAATTTAGAATTTAGAATTTAGAATTTAAATTTAGAATTTAAATGTTTGAACGTTTGAATTTAAATGTTTGAATTCAAATTTGAATTGGCTATGAAAAGTTGTTTCATAACAAAAGGATAACATAAGATCTTGTTGGAACAAATCCCTAGTATCAAGAGGAGATCTTTGATCACATCCAAGGCTGAATTTGGGGCGCCACTTTGGTTGTTTTCTGTGTCATCTTGTCAACCAAATAAGCTCCAAATCAGATTTGGTTTGTTGAGAGAATCAGTGAACTAGTTGGTTCAAATTTGAATGCAACTACACAACGTATCTGGACTGTTTTTGGGGCTGAATTGGGCGCACCATATGGCTTGCCATATGATGTTTGTTAAGTCAGATTTTTGTTAAGATATTGACTTGATATCATGAGGATATGATAGGAGGTTGTTGAAAGATTTGATTTTGCAACAACTCCATTTTTCCTCTTTATTGTGCGCTACTTATGGTCAGATTTTTAGAGAAAAATCTGATCCAACTTTGATAGTTCTCTCATCTCCTTTGGTCATCCTTTTGTTAGGTTTTTCTTAAGAGGTTTTGAAAATAACCTAGCCATATATCATCAAATCCATGTGCCACTTTTGTGAAGTTTTAAGCTCAAAATTTCACTCTTCTAAACACCTTAACCTAGCCTCCTCCTTCACACATTGGACGCCTAGCAAGCTTTTGTGGTGATCAATTGGTGACTTTTCAAGAAGAGTTCTTGCATCTTGACGTGGGGTGGAGTGGATCAACGTTAGAGGGTTTGAACCCTTCAAACCTGACACTGATCTCCTTGGTGTTTGAATCACAAACAAAGGTAACATCATGCTGTCTTAAAGCATGAGTCTTGATTGCATGTGTGATTTCGCATGAAAAATTTTGTTTTTCCCTCTCACATGCTTCGGTCTTCAAGGTCTTTTTACTTTCAATGCTCTAAGTCTAGCCTAGGCCCAATGGCCACCAAAAGCAAAATGTATAATCCTCCATCTAGTCATCCTACGGTCTTCTTGCCCGCCGCTCCTGCACCACTGCTACCTCCTGAAATAAAGCCCCCAAGACGGGGTGAGATATACGAATATATCTCAGTAACCCAGAGGTTTCGGAGAATACTCCGCCCAATGGCTCACTTCGATGCATATAAATAACATAAAATAACATCTTGAAAACGGGATAAAGCAAGGGATTTAGAGAAATCGGGGAACATAGGGATACAAAATACGACGAAGCCGGAATGGTCGATGCCATTACCACGCAACGTCCAGCCTAATGGCTCGGCATATAAGCCTACAGGTCTCAACCAAGGCGTGTTCCTAGAACATCCAACCAAGGCACCCTCCATCCATATACACCCGAGACTTCCTAGTGTGCTCCTTTCCGGATCACACACCACGACCCTAGGTCAACTGGAATTCCCTCTCGGAGACCTATCCAGTGGAAGTCTGTAACGCCCGAAGGCAAACTGTCTACTGGCCAGAGACTCGGTACATCCTTTGTACCAACATACATACTAAATGCATGATCATGTTATTCTATATTACTTACATACACTTCATACCATCACCCTCAATGGGCATGGTGGAACACACAAGGGGATCAAGCCCCAATACCAAGAGGTTACCTGTATAGTCCTCTCCACTTAGCTCCCTGTAATATGTTCTCTTAGCTCGTTACACAACAGAAATGCCTACACATAGGACATTCCCAATCAATTACCGTTCATACAAACACATGCAAGTTACCAATTATTCAAGCATGGTTCCAATTATTCACCTCAATCCCACTTGGTCCGGGACCAAGGGCAATCCACCGAACTCACGGTTCGGGGTTCAAATCTACGTACGGCAACCTACAACAACCATGTACGAATCATCAATACACGGAAAATCTATCAAAATACGAAAACGTCAAAAATTCTCCCCTGCACAATGTAGGTTCGGCCTCTATAGTGTTAATTTTCAATTTATTTTTCTAAATTTTCTTTCTCATTTTCTTAGGCATCCTTAGGTTACCAAAAGGTCATATCAAGTGCCATTTTTCATTTTTCATCATTCAAACATAGTTTTGCTTAATATTTTACTCTAGGTTCCATTTCACCTCTCAACACTATCACTTATTTTTCCATTGGTTTTCCAACCTTCCAACCACCACACAACCAATCTAATTACCATACAATACACAACACATCATCCAAATAATTTCAACAACATCATTTCCCTTATTTTTCCTTCTTGGCCGAAATCAACAAATGCCCACACCAAGGACCATTCAATTCAATTTAGCAATGTAATACATCCTATCATCCCATTATTAACTCATATACACCTCCAACAATCCAATTACACAATCCTAACAACAATTCCAAACTCAAAGTCATGACACCATCAAAATTTTCCTAAGTTAAAAATCATATTTTTCACTAATAATTTTTATTGCATTTATGGCTCCTACACATCATTCTAAGACATATTCATGTACAAACATTTTCCATTTGAGCTCTCTAACTCCATAAATCTAGCATACAAGCTCTAGGTTTTCATGAAATTAAATCATCAAATCAATCCATGAAAGGTGTTGAATCTTACCCACAATCAAGTCACAAGACTCCTCCAAGTGATCTCCAAGCAATAGCTTAAGCAAACAACTCCAAAATCACAAAAATCCTCTCAATTTTTGTGGCTGGTTTTGCCCCATATCTCTCAAATGAGAGGGTTTCAAGGAAAACTAATTGGTAGGTTGTGTTCGGATGATAATTTTTAACAACTTTGCTCACAAACTTTTCTTGATTCGAAGTTGTATGGAGTGAGTAGTGGAAGAAAGAAATTTTGAAAGAGAAATGGTGTGAGGAGAGAGAAAGTCACGGCTTTGAGAGAGAGAGAAAGTGAGGGTGGGAGATGATGAATAGTGCATATGCACATGTGTCTTAAGTGACTTAAGTGAGGTGGGCCCCACCGCCACCTCACGCAATTTCAAACTAATTCAAAACTCCCTCTGATTCCACTAAACGTCCATAATTTCATAACCTATTTAGAAACTCTAATTTTTAACATTAAAAATTGTCCTTTAATTACCCTTGATCAGATGAATCCGGAGTTTTTCGGTCGTTCGGAGAAAATGTTGTTTTAAGTTGTTACGCGTGCCGTTGGCACGCTTCCCCAAACTTTCTAATTTCCATCAATTTTCATCAGAAATCATATTTCCTAGTCCTATATACCATTTACAACTTGTATTCAAAACCTAGAGCTCAAAACTCAATCAGCACGCTTTACGGTGCAACTGTACCGCGGTATTTTTACCCGGTAAAAACATTATTCATTGAATTTTCTGAAACTTTCCTAACCACTCAATTTTTCGTTCTGAATCCATTTCCAGGGTTATTTTTATCATCTGAGACTGTCTACTCAATTTTTATCTTCCTAGGGTTGCGTGTTGGCTAATTACCGTTTTACCCTTCCTTTGTATTTTGACCTAATTTCCAGGATTTTCACTAATCCTTCCCTTTAATCCATGTTTAATATTTTAATATATAATTTAGAATTACGAGGTGTTATAATATATACATTAGAAGCGTGTTTTCTTTTCCATCATTGAATATTAAAAGGGATTGAAATCGGACTGACACGCAGAAAATTCAAAATGACATTTTCAATTGACATATACAAAATCCAAAACGTATTTTTTTATCTATCCAGCGATGTCAATAATTTATATATATATATATATATATATATATATATATATATATATATATATGGATTTTATTAATCTCATGTTAAAGGAGATAGTTATCTCATGTCATAGAGATAAATTTGTGGGCTCCACCACATGAAAAAATAAAATAAAAGAAAAGAAAAATGTGACACAGTTATCGAAGGGTGTGTAGGAGAGAAAATGTATTTTATGTAACATAAGAATAGTTTTTCCCTATATATATATATATATATATATATATATATATATTAACCCTAAAATTTGAGAGATCTTAATATGTAAAACAAAAACATTCTTAATCAATTGAACAAAAAATAAACTTATGAATTAATACATAAAGTTTCGACCTTTATAAAAAAAACCTCAATTTCTTTGATTCAAGAACATGGATTTTATAATCATATACATGTGGCTCTGATACCAAATGATAGAATTATTTTAACTCTGAATCTTGTATATAATTATCAAATACCAGCTAATATGAAATCAAAATTGTGATTGTGCTACCTTAGTGGACCAGCCATTAGCATAATACCAACCTGATAAAGAACGGGACCTTGATCTCAAATGTGATCTCGACTGTGACTCTGGCTACAACTGCGACCATAGCTCTGGCCTCGTGCTCTCGACTGTGACTCTAGCTACAACTGCGACCATAGCTCTGGCCTCGTGCTGATAACGTGTTGTAAAATTACTAAGAATTAGAAGAAGGATAGTGTAACAGTCCGTTGTACACCGGTATTGTTAACATTAATTATGATGCATATAAGTAACATAAAATAACATCTTGAAAATATCCAGAGAAAACTCTGCCCATTGGCTCAATTCGATGCATATAAGTAACATAAAATAACATCTTGAAAATGGGATAAAGCAAGGGATTTAGAGGAGCCGGGGAACAACATAGGGATACAAAATACGACGAAGCTGGAATGGTCGATGCCAATACCACGCCACGTCCTGCCTAATGGCTCGGCATATAAGCCTAAGGGTATCAACCAAGGCGTGTTCCTAGAAAATCCAACCAAGGCACCTCCATCCATATACACCCGAGACTTCCTAGTGTGCTCCTATCCGGATCACACACCACGACCCTAGGTCAACTGGAACTCCCTCTCGGAGACTATCCAGTGGAAGTCCGTAACGCCCGAAGGCAAACTGTCTACTGGCCAGAGACTCGGTACATCCTATGTACCCACATACATACTAAATGCATGATATGTTATTCTACATTACTTACACACACTTCCTACCGTCACCCTCAATGGGCATGGTCCTCAGAGTCTGACCATCAGTCTGCGGATTATACGCAGTGCTCAGCCTAAGCTGAGTGCCAAAAGCCTGCTGCAAGGCTCCCCTAAAACGAGAAGTGAATTTTGAGTCCCGATCACTAACAATGCTAACCGGTATCCCATGGAGCCTTACAATCTCCTTTACATATAACTTAGCTAGTTTTTCCGTAGAGAAATCCACTCGCACTGGCAGAAAATGTGCAGACTTCGTAAGTCTGTCCACAATAACCCAAATTGAATTGTGACCAGCCTGAGTCCGAGGCAAACCAACAACGAAATCCATAGAGATGCTCTCCCATTTCCACTCTGGTATATCCAACGGCTGAAGTAGCCCAGCAGGTTTCTGATGTTCTATCTTGACTTTCTGACAAATTAAGCACGTTGACACATACTCAGCAATATCCTTCTTCATCCCAGGCCACCAGAACTTAGTTTTTAGATCTTGGTACATTTTTGTGGCACCTGGGTGAACAACATACTGACCCTTATGAGCCTCAATCATTACCTCCTCTGCTAACTCTTTGGGCACAACAATCCTCCCCTGATACAATAATAACACATGTTCATTCAAAGATATTCCACTCTGCCCTTTCAAATACTTAACACTGTCGTTCCGTACCTGCGTTTCTTTAATCTTCTCATGTAATCCATTTTCAACCCGTAAACATCTAAATTCATCCATACTACCTATAATGACATCCGTTAATTTCAAATCACGAAATTGTTCAATCACTTCATTGACCCACAACATTAGCTGGGAAACGCTGACAGACTTCCTACTCAATGCATCCTCTACCACATTAGCTTTACCCGGATGGTATTTCAGCTCAAAGTCATAATCTTTTAGAAATTCAACCCACCTCTGTTGTCTCATGTTCAGCTCTTTCTGATCAAACAAATACTTCAAAATTTTGTGATCACTGAACACAGCAAATTTCATCCCATACAGAAAATGCCTCCAGATTTTCAAGGCAAATACAATAGCAGCAAGCTCCAAATCTTGTGTCGGATAATTTTCCTCATGAGGCTTCAACTGCCTCGAAGCATAAGCAACCACTCTTCTCTCTTGCAACAACACACACCCCAAACCTTTCTTGGAAGCATCACAGTAAAATTCAAACTCACCTTCCTGATCGGGGAGGGTCAACATAGGAGCAGTAGTCAATTTCTCTTTAAGATCCAGAAAACATCTCTCACACTCCTGGGTCCATACAAAAGGAGTATCCTTTCGTGTCAATCGGGTCAACGGCAGTACCATTGTTGAAAACTCCTCTATAAATCTACGATAATACCCAGCAAGACCCAGAAAGCTCCGGATCTCAGTCACAGTCTTCGGTCGTTCCCAGTCAATTACAACATCAATTTTATTTGGATCCACCACAATACCCCTAGCAGAAATAACATAACCCAGAAATTGCACCTCAAAAAACCATAATTCACACTTAGACGGCTTCGCATAAAACTTTTTATCCTTTAATATCTGCAACACAGTCCTCAGATGCTCAGTATGCTTCTCCTCACTCTTAGAATAAATAAAATTATCATCGATGAACACAATTACAAAATGATTCAAATACGGTTTAAAAATACAATTCATATAGCCTATGAACACCGTCGGGGCATTAGTAAGCCCAAAAGGAATCACCTGATACTCATAGTGTCTGTATCTAGAACGAAATGCCATTTTAGGCACATCCTCCGGCTTAATCCGAATCTGATGGTATCCGAACCGGAGATCAATCTTAGAAAATATGCAGGCACCCCTCAACTGATCCAGTAAATCATCAATACGCGGCAATGGGTACCTGTTCTTAATTGTAACCTTATTCAACTGCCGGTAGTCAGTACATAATCTCATGCTTCCATCCTTCTTTTTCACAAATATTACTGGTGCTCCCCAAGGAGACACACTCGGTCTGATAAAATCCTTTGCAGACAGCTCCTCAATATGTTTCTTCAACTCAGCCAACTCCAGCGGCGACATCCGGTATGGAGCCAAAGAAATAGGCCCCACACCAGGTAACAATTCAATCGAGAACTCAATCTCTCTCTCAAGTGGAAATTCCAGTATCTTATCAGGGAATACATCCACAAACTCATTAACCACCGGAATAGTAGAAATCTCAACCTCCTTACCACCCACCAATCCACCCAAGAAAATATAACCCTGATCCCCAGCCTTCATGGCTTTAACAGCTTGGCACATAAACAGAAAAGGTGACGGACCCACCGAGGGCCTCACGTGTGCTAGTATCAACCTCTTCCCGCAACAATCAATCATTGCGCAGTTTTGAGACAACCAATCCATTCCCAAAATCAAATTAACAGAGGCCATGGGCAAGATAATCAAATCAATAGTGTAACCCCTGCCTTCGTAGACAAACTCAACCTCTTTACAAATAAAGGAGGAATCATTAACCTCTCCTGTAGCAGTAGTAATACGCATAAGGGGAATCATCTGTGATACTCTTAAACCCAATCCTTTTGCAACATATTTAGCCACGAACGAATGCGTCACTCCCGAATCAAATAAAACAGACAAATCAAAATTTGAGATAAAAATTGTACCTTTAACCAGATTAGGTGCCTTCTCTGTTTGCTGCGCATTTGTAGTATAAACCCGTCCAACGGTAGGAGCAGATGGCAAGGCCTGCAAATTCACAGCCTGCCCAGTATTACTGTAACAATCTTTGGCAAAATGCCCAACCTTACCACATTTAAAGCAAGAATTCGGAGTCGCAGTACACGGGCCCTGATGAAACCTCTTACACTTATCACATCAAGGATTAGAATTCCTGTAATCAAACCCACTTCTCTGACCACCACCCCTCTTGAACTGACCTGGAGGTTGCCTTACCTGCAACCCCCTACCTCTATTATTATTCTGGTGGTAGCCACCTCTGTTATTATTACCAGAAGGACCAGATGTCCTTGCAGAACTAGACTTCGGATATCTGTTATAAACACTTTCAACCCATTTTGCACTAGGTCACTAGATCAACAAAATTTCTCACAGCAGTATTAGACATCCTCTTAGCAATTTTCTCATTCAGACCTCTCTGAAACTTAGCATATAAAAACTCAGGAGTCGGCAGCACACCCCCGTAATTTGCAAACTTCACTAATTCATTAAACTTCGCCACATAGGCATCAACAGTCGTGGTACCCTATACCAATTTCTCAAACTCGCCCTGCTTGGCTTCCTGCACATCCCTGCGAAAGTACTCTTCATGAAATAGCCTTTCAAATAATGCCCAAGTAATTTCTTCTCCCTGAATAGTAAAAGGGTGATATGTATTGTACCACCACTCGTGGGCATCCCCCTCAAGCATATAAACAGAATAAAGTAATCTCTGGGGATCCTGGCACCCTATAACTTGAAATATTTTCTCCATACCCATCAACCAGGTAGTCACTACCTTCGGGTCCCTTGACCCCTGAAATGCTGGCAGTTTATGTTTCTAAAAGAAATGAGCCTTTGCTCATCGGTACCAACAAATACCTGCCCAGCAACCCCAGAAGACTGAGCAACAACAGAAGGATCCACAGAAGGCTCTGGGATATAAGTAGGATCAGTAGTGTGGCGACTAGCCTCCTCAGAATGACAACTAGCCCCACTCCCCTCCTGATGAGGAGTAACAGATGGCGTACGAGTATGAGTCTCCGTAGCCGTATGTGGAGGAGAATCATCCCTTTTGTTTCGAACCTATCTGCCCTGATCTCATTCATGAAGGCATGCATCATATTCTTATTATTCTTCATCAGGGTCTCGGTCATATTTCTATTCGCAGCAGTCTCTTCCTGCAGAGCATTAAGAACGACAGTAATAGGATCAGGTGCTGCTAGACGACCTGCACCTCGAGTTCCACGGCGACCTCGTGCCCTACTCATGATATCTGTACATGTAACACAAAGCAATGAGCTGATCAGACCCACACTGAGGAATCACATATACATTAATCATAAACAGTTCACAGATAGCTATGCAACACTGAAAGTAACTGGCCTTGAAGGTCGAAACATGTGAGAAGGAAAAACAAAAAAATTTCTTGCGGAAACACACATGCAATAAAGACTCTTGCTTTAAGACAGAATGATGTTACCTTTGTTTGTGATTCTAAACCACCAAGGAGGTCAGTATCAGGTTTGAAGGGTTCAAACCCTCTAACGTTGATCCACACCACCCACGTCAAGATGCAAGAACACTTTCTTGAAAGCCACCAATTGACCACCACGAAGAGGCTTGCTATGCGCTCAATAGGTGAAGAAGGAGGCTAGGTGAATGTGTTTAGAAGAGTGATATTTTCAGCGTAAAATATCACAAAAGTGGCGCATGGAATAAAGGAGAATTGGCTGGGTATTTTTCTGAAAAACCTAAGGAAGAACTCCACCAAAGTTAGCACTCAAGAGGATGAGAGAAAAAGCTTTTATAAATTCATATTTTTCTCCAAAAATCTTCCTTAAAGTGGCGCACAATCAAGGGAAATAATTCAGATTTTTTTTTTCTCCAAAAATCTTCCTTAAAGTGGCGCACAATCAAGGAAGAAAAAGGTGGTGTTGTTTTAATTCAAAATTCTAAACAACCTTCCTTTTTCATCCTCATGAGATTATGTCTTAACATAATCAAATATTCTGACTTAATGGCCATCATATGGCCAGCCATATGTGTGCAGCAAGCAAATGGGCAGTCTGTGTTCTCTACCTTCTACAGGCCGACGTCCAACCCAGATTTTTACCAAATTTTACCACAAGATAGAGGACATTTCAACCTTCAAAACAGCGTATGGAACGTCCCTATCGGACCTCTGTGGAGGGAGATATGCTCTCCCAAAGTTCGCCTAAATTATGCCAATTTCTAGAAATTTCGCTATAGTTTTCTTTGTTTTTACAAAAATCCCCAAATTTGTAAAGTGATCTAAGACCTCAAAATGTACCTAATAATCATAGGGTAGCACACACAAGAACCAGCAATGCCTTGGGGCTCTTACAACCCTTCACAATTTATATTAAATAGCTTAATCATATCACATCCCTTACTTTATCAATACTTGACACATTTCAATCACCAAGGTCCATTTGCATACATTTCCAAACATATACATAATAATAATCCTAAAATAGGCCTATTGCCCTTTCATCATATTACATCAAGTACCCATGTACAAATTACAACATTTCAATTGCATATTACAACTTACAAATTCATAACCTTCAATTACAACATAAAACATAACCTTAAAAATGACATATACAACTAGACTTAGGCAAAATGACATGAACAAGTATGACAATGAATCTCCTCCTAAATACATATGCAATGTTCATGTCCTAAGTCTAGCCTAGGCCCAATGGCCATCAAAATGCAAAATAGAAAATCCTCCAGCGACTCATCCTACGGGCTTCTTGCCCACCGCTCCTGCTCCACTAGCACCACCTGAAATAATGCCCTCAAGACGGGGTGAGATATACGAATATACAACAGAAATGCCTACACAGAGGACATTCCCAATTACTTAAAATTCATACAAACACAAGCAAGTTACCAATTATACAAGCATGGTTCCAATTACTCATGTAACACCCCAAATTCTAACAATTGATAATAGCATAAATAATTTCAATAATTTTTGTAAATAACAGCGGAAGTTCAAAATAATCAAATTTGGAAAGTGTTACGCCGCACTTGTACTATGGACAAGTGCAAGGCTAAATTTATTACATTAAAAATAAAACCAAAGACTAAAGTTTAAATAAAGGAAATATGTCTTATGCATTTATTTAAATCTCATAAAATTTCTAAACTTAGAAACTAGCTAGAAATATAATATCCGAGTCGTGATCCTCGCTGCCCACAGCTAGCCCCATCCTTTGCAACATGCTTCACTGAAAATCTGCTCCCCCGTGAAGGATCATTGCAGTTAAACAAACACAAAAGTCAACAAAGCTGGTAATCCAAATCTGATATACAAAAATAAATAAATAAAAAAATAAACAAAAAGAATGTAACTCATGATAATCCAATAAAATAATATAACTCAAAAATTTGAATCAAATGTCAACTTGTTATTAATTATATTAATATTTATTTAATCCATTTAGTCTATTTAGTGGGAAGAGAACCATGGTAGACCCGGGGAACCCTGCCAGTCTACCCTGTGACCCGGGAAACCCTGCCAGTCACAAACAAATCACTTTGGCCATAATCAATTCACATCTTCCTAGTGTGCACAACTCTTCCCAAAGTTGCTACTAGTATCCCGGGAAACCCTGCCAGACACCACTTTGGGAAGAACGGATATAATCTTTTTCACATCAGTTTCACATCGGAGGCATAAAGCCCAAAAATTGTGTTCATCACTTTGGGAGGTACCATCCCAAAGCTATCCTCCCACTATTATTATTATTATTTTTTTAATACAGACATAACAAAATTTCCCAATTTATTTCAAATATATGTAATATCTATTTTCTGCAGCAAACAATTAATTTCCAATTTACCAAAACATATATATATATTAGTGCCTCAATTTATAAAGTAAAGCACAGAATATAAAAAAAAACAATTGAAACTAAATTCATATAACTAATGTATTTGAAATATGTTCATCACGTAAATCGAAAAGTAGAATTGCAATATATGTAACTTGAAAGAAACGATTCAGATGGTAGATGGTGAACATACATCTAATTCAATTGAAAGTGACGCACAAAGATCGAGAAAGGAGATTTTTTTGTTTGTTTTTGTTTTGTGAACTATATCATGTATAAAAGCAACGATAAGTATAATTCGAATTCAATTAAAGAATTGCACAGAAATCAAAAGAAATTTGCAACGAAGTGTAACTATGATATATATTTAGGATCATAATTATCCTATCAAAATTCATATAAAATTAACCTAAGACTTCTAAGGATTAGGATTACACATACCAAATTTCACATAAAATAAATATAATCTAAAAATACCTGGGGATTAGGATTACCTGGTCTCCGTTTTCGCTAACTTTTAGAAGAAAAGAGTAATTTGGGGCAGAGAACCGGTTGATAAAAAAATATAAAGATTGAAAATAATTAAAATAAACTTTTTGGAGTGAGAAGAGAAAGAGAGTAGTAGAGGAGAGTGAATTGGTTTGGTTAGGCTAGGTCTCTATTTATAGTTGAAGTTTAGGGCTTATACATTACTGACTCAATGCTGACTCATCATATCTAAACAATTTATGTTTGTTGAGTCATCATATCTAAACAATTTATGTTTGTTAAGTCATCATATCTAAACAATTTATGTTTGTTGAGTCATCATATCTAAACAATTTATGTTTGTTGACTCATCTTAATCCAATCAAACATTACCAATCAAATAATCAAACATTAAAGCATAATGATCAATCAAATAATAACAATTTATCACCCATTATTATTATTACTAATTTATAATTTATTACTATTATTAATTTATTGTATTATAAATTACTATTATTTTTCTGGGATATTACAACTCACCTCAACCCCACTTGGTCCGGGACCAAGGGCAATCCTCCGAACTCACGGTTCGGGGTTCAAATCAACGTACGACAACCTACAACAACCATGTATGAATCATCAATACACGGCAAATCTATCAAAATATGAAAACGTCAAATTTCACCCCCCACACAAGGTATGTTCGGCCTACATAGTGTTATTTTACATTTTATTTTTCTAAATTTTCTTTCTCATTTTCTTAGGCATCCTTAGGTTACCAAAAGGCAATATCAAGTGCCACTTTTCATTTTTCGTCATTTAAACGTCGTTTTTGCCTAATATTTTGCTCTAGGTTCCATGACACCTCTCAACACATCATTTATTTTTCCATTGGTTCTCCAACCTTCCAACTATCGCACAACCCATCTAATTACCATTTAACACATAACACATCATCCAAGTAATTTCAACAACATCATTTCCTTTCTTTTCCCCAAATGGCCGAATTCAACAATGGTGTACTCCAAGAAATTTCAATCAATTTCAACTACTCCACATCTCATACAATCCCATTATATCATCATACAACCATACCACAATCCCATTACACAATCCTAACAATAATCTCAAACACAAAGTCATGACACCATCAAATTTTTCTAAGTTAAAAATCATATTTCTCACCAATATTTTGTATTGCATTTTTAGCTACTACACATTATTCTAAGACACATTCATGTACAAACATTTTCCATTTGAGCTCTCTAACAACACAAATCAACAAAACCCCCTTTAGGGTTCATGAATTAAATCCAAAGATTAAATCGTTAAAATGACGAAGAAACTTACTCAAAAGCTTGACACAAGGCTCCTCCTAGACATACTAAACCATTGGAGCATCTAACAACTCCATGAACACAAATCTACCACTTTGAGCCGCGGCCTTGGGGAGGGAATATCTCAATTTCTAGTGGCTTTCAAGGTTCAATGGTACCACTAATGGGTTTAGGAGGTGATTTCCAATGGATTTCACGTTAAGGATCAATGGATTTGATGGAGTTTTGTGTGAGTTAGAGGGAAAAGAAAATTCAAATGAAGATGGTCCAAGGGGGGGTGGCTGGCACGAGTTTTTGGTGAGAGAAGGGAGATGAATGAATAGTACAATCTTAGGTGTCTCAAGTGACTAAAGTGGGGGTGGGTCCCACCGCCACATCACGCGTTTTCAAACTGATTTAACTCTCGTTTAATCCACTAAACGTCCGTAAATTCACAACCTATTTAGAAACTCTAATTTTTAACATTAACTATTGTCCTTTAATTACCCTTGATCAGATGAATCCGGAGTTTTTCGGTCGTTCGGAGAAAATGCTGTTTTAAGCTGTTGCGCGCGCCGTTGGCACACTTCCCCAAACTTACTTATTTCCATCAAATTTCATCATAATTCATATTCCCTAGTTCTACAAACCATTTATAACTTGTATTCAAAACCTAGAGCTCAAAACTCAATCGGCACACTTTACGGTGCAACTGTACCGCTGTATTTTTACCTGATAAAAGCACTATTCACTGAATTTTCTGAAACTTGTCTAACAACTCAATTTTTCGTTCTGAATCCATTTCCAGGATTATTTTTATCATCTGAGACCTTCAACTCAATTTTTATCTTCCTAGGGTTGCGTGCTGGCTAATTACCGTTTTACCCTTCCTTTGTATTTGACCTAATTTTCAGGATTTTTACTAATCTTTCCCTTTAACTCATGTTTAATATTTTAATATATAATTTAGAATTGCGAGGTGTTATAAATAGAGAGATAAGAGAGATAGGGAATTGTATTCTGGTTGTATTGTCATACTATTTATATTTATAGACTCGGGAAACATGAAAGTTACAATAACTAAAATTATTCTCCAACGGTCATAATATCTCTAACATGCCATAAGGTTTCCAACAGCTAAAACGTCTCCAATAGTCATAACGGTTATATAACAGACATGGATAACCAATAAATTATTTATAACAAACTTTTGAAAAAAAATTAAAAATTACAATATGTGTTTTCTAAGATGGTGACATTTGAGGAGAATTGAACTTTTTTTTTTTTAATGGATTGACCCTACCAAGACAATTGGGTTTTTGTTTTGGGGACTCGACGGTGATGCAGGCTAAATCGGAGGAATGAGAACAAAATTGGTTGATTTTCTAATAAGGATTATGTGTTGTGTGTGGGGTGATTAACCCATATTTTCTAAGAAGGGGCAGAGAGCAAAAAGAGAGAGAAAGGACATTTTGGTCCAAAAATATTTGAGAGATTCTCCCATCACCTAGGAAATAAAAAATACCACCTTTTTGATAATATTTTGATTGAGAAAATACATACAAAACAGAATCCCGAGAAAATCACTTTCCCAATAATTTTTTTCAAAATGGGCTACCAATCATGGATTTCTTATAATCCTATTCCCATTTTTCTGGGTCTCCAAAAATAATCTTCCAACCAAAAATAATCTTAAAGTTAATTTAAGATGTCTTCTTACTTTTAAATAATACGGTACATATCGAGGCTTTTTAATCATTTTACCCCTTATTAATTAAAAAATAACAACTTTGCCCCCATTTCAATACTATACACTTACGTGCCTTTGTTTCAATATTATACACTTATGTACCCTTGTTTAATCGATTACAAAATACGTTTAATCGATTAAGTGTAAAATAAAAAAAATATTATAATATGCTTTCAGTGTATCGCTTTTTTTCTTTTGCGAGTAGAAATTGCAGGGCCCTCCTCGTGCTATGTGGTAACGTGGCACCATAGCAGGAGTAACTGGTACATTTTGCATCTATGTTCTCTTCTCCAACTACTCCTTTCTTTGGATTCGAAAAGACAGAATTATGGGGAGAATCAAAGGATCTTTTTTTACTTGGGGAAGAGCGGGTGAGAGCTTCAGCCACGGCCACACAAGTGATGTTAGCAGGAATATGGTTCTTCTTGTAGAGCGTTTGGAGCTCCTTCCATGATTGAGGAGAAAAGATAGATCTGAACAAAAAACAAGGTGTTCTGGGTTTTGATGAAATGAAAATCGAAGAAGGCGATGATTAAGTAATTGATTAAAAAACCATTGGGTTGGATGAGAAGATATAAAAGTTGTTGCACATGATGTTCCGATTCTAGGATATAAAAGCTTTTGAATCCAAGGGAAGTTTAAGAAGAGAACACACATGCAAATGTACCAGTTACTCCTACTATGGTGCCACGTAGCAGGAGGAGAGCCGTTGCCGTTTCTACTTGCAGAAAGAAAAAAACCAAGATGCTAGAAGGTGATGATAATTTCACAACTTAATTGATTAAATGTTTTTTTAATCGATTAAATAAGGATAAATAGATATATAGTATTAAAAAGGGGATAAAGTAATTATTTTTTAATTAACAAAGAATATAAGGGTCAAAAAGCCTATATATCAAAATCAAAATATACTGTCTCTAAAAAAATAAAATAAATAGGGTTTCTATATTGCAGGTAAAGATAATTGAGTAACTGAAATTGAGAACGGTTCGGGTGACGACATAATACGGTTTCTGGGTGCTGAATTCGTAAGACAATTTAACGAGAAAGTGAAAGAAATTATTGAAGAAGCTTCTTCATTATGAGATTTTTATTTTTAATATTTTTTGGTTCTAGGGTTTGAGAATCGACGCTGGGAAGCCATGTCCAATCATCACCGTTCTTCGAGTGCTTCGTCTAAGACCGGTCTTCCACCTCAAGAACTCCTTGATGATCTCTGCAGGTCTGTGATTTTTTTTTTCTGGTTTCGAATTTCTCGGTACTTTCTTTGATTTTCCTGAAATTGGAGGACAATGGGTATTGAAAGTTCGGAGCTTTTTGGATTTTTTTGTTACAAATATTTTTCATACTCTTGAATTGTTTTAATTTTCTGCTAAATGTGTGGTTATGAATTTTTGGAAAGATTTGGGCTATTTCTGCCGATGTCATTTTGGGTTGTAACAATATGACTACGATGGTAAGTTAAGCTTCAAGGAGTAGACTGAAGTTTTTTTTTCTGCTGCAGAATAGGGAGAATTATTATTACATGCTGTACCGCTATGCAATTTTTGACAGGGAAAGTTCTGCTGAATATTTATCAGTAGAACTGTAAAAGGTTTTGTTTTGTAACTGCCTAATTATGGATTACTCACTATAAGAACAGGGTAGTATACTTTTCCAATATAATCATTCAATTTATTTTATCTTATTTATTTATTTATTTATATATTTTTGTTTGTAAATAACAGTTAAGAGATTTGTTGAAATGCTTTGACATACATATACTGTAATATAGTTTAATCATTTGCTGTTGTATATTCTGTCTTCCAATTCCGTAACACTCACACTGATTTCCATTGACTTTCTTCCCTGGATTTGTGAGTATAATTTTGTCTTCCTATGTTTATTTTGTTTTTCTCATTAATGTCCATGTTATGTTGTTTATATTGCAGCCGATTTGTGCTAAACGTTCCAAAGGAAGACCTTCAATCATTTGAAAGGATCTTGTTTCTTGTGGAGTATGCACATTGGTTTTATGAAGATAATTCTGTAGAAAATAATCCATCTCTGAAGTCATTCAATCTGAAGGAGTTTACTTCTTTATGTATCCTTATTACATCTGTTTTTTTTTATCCTTAATGTTTAAAATAACAGAATATAAGTTTTTCACTCTTATTCCTGTTTTACTATAATAATTTGTCGGCAATTCTGTCCTTCTTTTCATTAAACAAGTAAAACTAACATGGAGTTGTAATGAAAGAATGTGAGCAGAGGACTTTGGTCGTCCATAGATATTTATTCCTCACTCAAGATTTTTCGAGATCTTTAATTTGTTAAACATTTTGGTTGCTGGTCCAGATTCACGTGTTTTATTCTTCTCTCATGCCATCTCTTGTAATATATGTACCAAATCTTGGTAAATGGGGAATCTATATTTCTTGCTTTTAGTTTCCTCGAGAATTTTAGCATTGAACCAAACATAACAGTGTCCCATTCTAGTTTTGAGGAAATCTGCATATTTATTGTTATCTTCTTTTCATGTCAAAAGTTGGAAACTACATGTTTTCTTAACTTTGAAAGAAAACTGTCGTTGAAATCATCTCTGTATGGTATGACACAAAAAGTTGTATGCAGCACCCATCTGCATCTGGAATTCCCTCTGCCCCAATTTTTCTTCATAAAATCCAATACATTGTTGCTTTGGAGTTCATCAGTTAGGATTGGGTTTATGCCTAGCCCTTCTCACATGCTTGCTTTGCTTAGCCATTCTCGCGTGCTTGCTTGTGCACTGACACATACATATTGACCATGATATAAAATATTAATGCATATTAATAATGGAACCATGTTTTCCAATTACATCCTTTGACCAGGCAAGGAAGACTATCTCTGTTATGATTTACTGTTTAGACATTTTAAGGCATAGTTGTCTAGGATTTACATTGAAAAAGGCTAGTCATTATGGCGGTTTATTTTTATTCTCTTATTTTCTATATCCACATCATCTTATAATTAGATGCTGTTTCCCTTAATATTTAGCAGTGTTCAACAGCTGTGATGTTTTGAAACCTTATGTGGCCCACATAGATGATATTTTTAAGGACTTCACTTCTTACAAGGTTCGAGTTCCGGTAACTGGGGCAATAATTCTTGATGAAACTTATGAAAGGGTAAGTTAAGAATAAGGCTCACAGCAGTATTGCATTTCTGCAGTAAGATAAGTTGATTTGCTTACCTTGTTTTCTAGTGCCCGGGGGTTTACCTTCTCCTTGGTATAAATATGGCCCTGAATTAATGTGTCCTCTTTTGTTATTGCATATTTTTCACTTTGTTTTGGTGATTGGTTATCTAATACTGTAATCATTGTGCATGATGCACATGATTAAAATCTGTTTTATGAATTTCTAAATATTTTTTATGTTCCATTGTTGGCTATTAGGAAGATGAAAATTGTTAGTTAATGGCTATTCAAGTAATTAGAGACAATATCTAACGTAAATTTTTAATACTTTTGTCAAAGAGTGCTGATTAAGGATGATTGCCTTAAGTTAACCTTATCTAAATCCAATGGCAGCTAAATAATTAAGGACCTTCTAAATATGGAAGATGAAGTATCCCTTTATCACATATGTTATACATGCAGTCAATATGTGACTTGGTTATGTATGCTTTTCATTACTCAACTTGGTGAGCTTCTTGTAAAAAATAGGATAATATTATTTCTTTTAGTGAGAGATACAGTAAGGCCACATTCATAAGCCTTCACCTAACATCTAAAGCCTCTGGGAGATTTGGTCCATCGCATGCTATTAAATCCTCTATGACTGAGTGGTCAAGAATGTCTCTATTCTTCTTGTGCTGTCCATGCTTTATTTGGCTCTTGCTTTAGGGGACATATTAGATACAATAAAGCCATTCATAAGCCTTCCCCTAACTGCTTAAGATTTTAGGAAAGTTGGTCCATGATAGTTTCTAAAATAACTGGTGAATAATGTCAAAGATGTCCCAGCAGGGGGGGTGTTGTTCTTGAAACTTTGTATATTGGATGTAAACAGTTGTTTTCGAGGAAAAATAATTAAAAACATAATTATGTGAAGAAATTCTAGGTGTAATGATATTAGATATGGCCTATGGAACTCCACAGAAGATCCTCTCAACTGATACGATAATATTGAAGTGCAATTTAAACTTTTAAGAAAAGGCTAGTTAACATCTCAATCTCATCAAGAATCAGTTTCCAGTTAAATCATTGAATAATACAACCTGGCATCATGAATCATGATTTTCACCCTCTAGCCCCAGTTTCTTTAATGTAGTTCATACTTTAATGGTGCTGAAGAACAATACTTGACTTCACACCAATTAAAATGTGGAATAACTAGGATAAGCTTGAAATGATTGAGTAGTTGTGAAATTCCAAATTCTTAAAACTATTAGTGAAGATGAAAATGATACTATGTAGAGCAACATCTAGGGATTAGAGGTTTTAGTATAGGAAGTAAAGGCTACTTGTGTCTTTTTTGTAGTTGTAATATTAGTATCGATAGATAATTAGGGTTCAATTAGGTATGAGAATTATGTAAGAGAAATGTTGTTTTCTTCTCCACAGATCCTTTTCTCTGTTTTCCTTGAAACCCTAATGTCTCTCAATAGGAGGGAAGTAAAGTATTTCAATTATGAGGTGAAACTTTTACTTTGTGTCTCTAAGAAGAACATAATAATTTTATAATTCATACAAAAAAGACATTTAAGTTTATTTAGTTCGTAACTTGCAATTTAAAGCTGTAACCTTTTTCTAGTTCAAGCAAGTAATTTTCCACTGCAGTTTCTTGGGACTGAAAATATATCTATCAATTACTTATTGGTAAGTTGTGCCATATTTACTTCTATGCATATGCTGTTGACAGTGCTTGCTAGTGAAGGGATGGAAGGGCTCAAGTTGGAGCTTTCCGCGTGGCAAAAAGAGCAAAGACGAAGAAGATCATGCATGTGCCATTAGAGAAGTAAGCATACTTCTTTGGAGTTATTGCTTTCTCAGTCTCTTGTTGTAAATGACTCTTTCCATGTGCATTTGGACTACAGGTCCAGGCAAGATAGTTACTGATACAGACCACTCAACAAGTAAAATTATCACATAAAAGAACTCTGGAATATTGAAATACATATTGATATATCTATGAATCTGGAGTACAATATAGAGACAGTAACAGACTAAGAAATAGTAAAAGACTCAGAGACAGTAACAACATCAACTTTTAACAATAGCAACGTTCAGACTACAATACTAAAAAGGGAAATGAAATGAAATACAAGAAAAAGATAATGTAAGACAATTGGAGAGGCCTCACTCTCTCCCAAGAGTCCAATGCCAATATACTTTCCAGATCCCCTCATACTTCACATTTCTCTCTATTTATTATCCATACCCACTTCTAGAATATTTTCTACTAACTAACTAATTTGCTGAGTCAGCCTTGAGAGATGGGAATATGCTATAATGCTTCCTAGAATACTCTTTTAGGACTGGTGTTGTATCAATACCCCCCCTAACAATCACCTTGTCCTCAAGGTGATGATCATTTTTCGGGGTCCCATTGCTTGAAATGTAGTGGCCAGCTAATGCATGAGGCTATGTAACCTCCCCCACCTGGATCCCACCGTGTGAAAGATATATGCCAATGGATTTCTCACACATAAGAGCGCCCACCTGGGTCCCATTCCGCTTCAGCACTTGAACCCTTATCTACCCGTTTGAAACTAGTAATATGAGCTCTGATTATCAGATTTCTCGTAGCAGACAAAACAGCCTCATCAAGTTGATGAACGACATTAATGATAATAGAAAAATGCCCTGTTCCAAACATACTTTGCCACTGGTTCACATAACTAGGCAATGAATGTTCTTGTGTGCCTTCCATTCCCAAAAAATCAGAATATCCAACATATAAAATACCTTGTTTATCTTCATTAACTATGCAAAACCTATTATTACTTTGTTCCAAGATGTCAGAAGCATATTCCCTGTAAAATCCCATGAATTTCACTCTAGTTTTAGGCCATCGACCCAAAATGGTGTTCTTGAATTCCTTTACAATGAACAAATGCCCCTTCCAAAACTGTTCTCTTTCTTCAACATCAAAGGGCCAATGACATTCCTCGATATGATACCTAACTACCTCCAGAGTTTCCAGGCTCGCTCCATGCTTCAAGACAGCCCCAAGATGTCCCTGCTCCGATGCTCTCAAATTCGACTATTAGCCATGATCCAAGGTGGTTCGAAACCAAGCTATTTGGTTTGGTGGTGCTGATGTCCACCTATGAAGCACCGATACGGCTAAATTTTTTTTTTTACATATCCGATACGCGTCCCAGACGAATACGTTGGCGACACTCATTTTCACATATCGAATGAGTCAACAAAATCGATACTGTCAAATGCCATGTTTGTAAATTTTAAAAAACTGAAGTGTGTTTTCTAACTGAAGATTTTTGGCAAAAAAAACCCTGAATCGAAGTGTGACTCACTTAGTTCTATACTCACCTAGTCACCTCCGCCATCTCTGTTCTAAAATCGCTAAGTGCTCACTGCCATCTGCCGGCCGACTCACTTCTTCCTCTCCTCGTGCGTCTGCCGTCTGCCATCTCTGATCTCTGGCAAGGGCCGACTCACTTCTCCCTCTCCTCGACGCGGTTGGGTCTCTTTCAGTCTCTTTGCTCTCCTCTGCGTCTACCTCTCTCTCTAGTTGCGTCTGTGACTGTCGGTTTGTCTTTTCTTTAACCTCATTTTTTTTTTCTTTTTTATCGTGCATCCATGTTGTTATAAAAAAAAAGAGCATTCACAATGTACCAGTCTATAAAAAAAAGCATTAAAAAAGAGAGCATTACTAATTTTATGATTTAGTATTTTTTTTATATATGAGCTGTAATTATTTTTGCTTCTGTTAATTTTTATTTTTATTTTGAGCTGTTAATTTGAGCTTTTAATTGTCCACAACAAATATGTTTTTATTATTGTCCATATTTTTATTATTTTGAGCTTTTTAATTTTTGTTAATTTTTCAATATTTTTATTTTGAGCTTTTCATTGGCCTGATTATGTCTTTTTTTTTTAATATGATTATGATTGTAAATGCTGTTTTTTGTCCATTTATTATGATTTTATGGATAAGCTATTATTTGTGCTTGTGATTTTTCTTTTATTATATTTTATTAATGTGAAATACACTTTATATATTAAAAATATTATTTAATACTAAGAGGTATCAGAACGTATCGAAATATTAGTATTTTTAATGTAACGTATCGACATTCCGTATCGAGAACGTATCGAAAATGCCGTGTCAGTATCGGTGCTTCATAGATGTCCACCGTCCTAGAGTGACGAGAAGAGACATCATCAACATCAACATCAACATCACCTTTATCCCAAATTAATTGGGGTTGGTGGTAGATGAACCCACATGAAAGATACAAAACACTTGAAAAAATAAAATTTAAAAAAAAAAATAAAAAAATAAAAAAATAAAATAAAAAATAAAATAAAATAAAATATATATGTATATATATATGTATATATAAATAAAATAAAAGTAAAAAAGAAAGGGACAAGAAGAAGTGGGGGAGATGAAGGGGAAAAAGACTAAAAAAGGACCATCCTCCACCATATTTATAGCTTTTCTCCATTCCGTTCTAAGACAAACCGTCCGCCAATCTATATCCCACTCCATTAAATCTTGTTTTACCACCTTCCCTCAAGTAAGTTTCGGCCTACCTCTGCCTCTTTTTGTGTTGAGCTCTTGGTAACAAACTTCTGTTCTTACAGGAGCATCCAGGGGCCTTCTCATCACGTGCCCAAACCACCTCAATCTATCTTCTCTCATCTTCTCGGCTACTGGTGCTACTCCGACCTTTCGTCGAATATCTTCATTTCTTATCTTATCCATCCTTGTGTAACCACACATCCACCTTAACATCCTCATCTCTGCGACTCCCATCTTATGCTCATGTTGCCTATGTGCTGGCCAGCATTCCGCGCCATATAGCATCGCCGGTCTTACTGCCGTTTTATAGAATTTTCCTTTTAACTTAAGAGGGATTTTGCGGTCACACAAAAACCCAGATGCACTGCGCCATTTCATCCACCCTGCTCTGATTCTGTGATTTACATCCTCATCAATCTCTCCACCTTTTTGTAATATGGAGCCCAAGTATTTAAAAACATCTTTTTTGGGTACCTCTTGACCACTTAAATGCACGGGCTCTTGGTCCCCATCTCGTACCAGAGAAAACTCACACTTCAGATACTCAGTCTTGCTTCGACTTAATGTGAATCCTTTGGATTCCAAAGTGCTTCTCCACAATTCAAGTTTTCTATTAACACCCTCCTTGCTCTTATCAATAAGCACAATATCGTCTGCAAAAAGCATACACCATGGCACTTCTTTTTGAATATCTTTTGTTAGTTCATCCATAACTAAGGCAAAGAGATAAGGACTTAGAACCGACCCTTGGTGTACACCTACCGCGATAGGAAAATAACTTGATGTTCCGTTACAAGCTTTTACACATGTAGTAGCTCCATCATACATATCCTTGATTGCCTTTACATACTTTGATGGAACCTTTTTCTTCTCCAAAACCCACCATAAAACATTCCTTGGAACCTTATCGTATGCTTTCTCAAGGTCGATGAACACCATATGCAAGTCCTTATTCTTTTCTCGGTATCTTTTCATTAGTTGTCGCATCAAGAGAATGGCTTCCATGGTACATCTTCCTGGCATAAATCCAAATTGATTTACAGAAACCTTGGTATCTCTCCTCAAGCGATGTTCAATAACCCTCTCCCACAACTTCATAGTATGGCTCATTAGCTTAATGCCTCTATAGTTTGAACAATTCTGTATATCTCCCTTTTTTTTGTAGATAGGCACAGTCATACTTTTCTTCCATGCATCAGACATCTTATTTGTCTGGAGAATCTTATTGAAAAGATTGGTCAACCATTTTATTGCCAACTCCCCCAGGCCTCTTCACACTTCAATAGGGACACCATCAGGCCCCAAGGCTTTATTAGTCTTCATCCTCTTTAAAGCCTCCTTAACTTCATGTGTATTAATTCTGCGAACAAATCTTCTATTCATATCATCATACGCGTCCTCCAAGTCCACCTCGCTTGTATCTCCATCCCCATTAAACAGCTTGTTGAAGTAGTTCAACCATCTTTCATTTACATCTTCATCTCTTAGTGACGAGAAAAGACAAACTCGGAAAAATTGGCGAAACCCACACCATTTGCGACGAACTCTTCCCTGTTGTGTCGAACTACCTCTAACGAAGTCGATCTGAATTTTTGAATAACTCCTTGGTGCTCTGCCTTGGATGAACGCAAGTCACCGCCTCCAACCCCATTATTTCTAGCATCATAATTCTGATTAAGGTTCCCAACTATTTGTGGGTTAAAATGTCCAGACCTTAAGTCTGTCGGGTCGGGTTTCGATCTAAGTTTGGAAGGTTGCATGTGGGTTGTATCTAAATTGGTCCCCTTTGTTATAAATAAAAGGAGGTTTAATTGGTTTGTGGGCCTATAAGCCCAATTTGTATTTAAAACAAAAAAACAAGGTCTCTTACCTTTGGATTGGGTCGGGATCAGAAAATAGGCCGGGTTAACAACTTGTTTCATCTTCTAGCTCCCCTCACTAATGAATCTACAGCTGACTGAGCATAATGGAAGTTGAGGGATAATGATTCCCTGAAACGCTTTGGTAACCCAGTGAAAGTACTTTGGGCTTGATTCATTATGTTAGCAACTTGGCCCAATTTTATTAAGCTCTCCGATGACCCAATTTTCTGGGGGAGAGACGTCTTCTTCCTTCTTGCACAGAACCCTCCTTCTCAGGGGCAAGTGGATCTGATGCTTCTGGCGCAGGCGTTTGGTCCACAAGCATCGCTGGTGGTTGCCTTTCCACTTCAACTTTTCCATTTTCTAGTTTCGATGTCTTCTTCGTCGCTTCTACAAAGTTTCTATTCATTTTCGTTTATGAACTAGGATGTTCCATCTCTTCTTCTTCGCAAAGATATAAATCTGGATTGAATTTCGGTTGAAATTCCTTTAGCATCACCTTTGAGAAATCCCACCAACTTGCCTTCAAATTCGACCCCCTCCAGAACAGGTACCAAATGCGATCATATCCTTTCAGTCCCTTCGCAGCTTCTGAAATTTTCTTCGATTCTGGAGTTCCTTTCACCTTGAAGTATTGCTCCATTTGGATTTGCCATCCATATGCTTCCACTCCATCAAACACTGGAATCATCTTGAAATCACTTTGATATTTTTTTTTTTGGTCATCAGCGTGGTTCAAAGCTACCGGATCCGATAGCTCGGATACCAAATTGATACAGACCACTCAACAAGTAAAATTAGCACATAAAAGAACTCTGGAAAATTGAAATACGAATCTGAAATATTGATATATCTATGAATCTGGAGTACAATATAGAGACAGTAACAGACTAAGAAATAGTAAAAGACTCAGAGACAGTAACAACATCAACTTTTAACAATAGCAACGTTCAGACTACAATACTAAAAATGGAAATGAAGTGAAATACAAGAAAAAGATAATGTGAGACAATTGGAGAGGCCTCACTCTCTCCCAAGAGTCCAATGCCAATATACTTTCCAGATCCCCTCATACTTCACATTCCTCTCTATTTATTATCCATACCCACTTCTAGAATATTCTCTACTAATTAACTAATTTGCCGAGTCAGCCTTGAGAGATGGAAATATGCTATGATGCTTCCTATAATACTCTTTTAGGATTTTAGGACTGGTGTTGTATCGTTAACCTTTCATAAGAAAATTGATATAGATTGAAGAAACTATAAGTAATATGAATTGGCTAATTTATGTCTTACTTGGAGTCGTCCGTAGCTTTTCTTTACTTGTTTTTGTTTGTGGAAAATGCAGGTCATGGAAGAAACTGGTTTTGATGTTTCAAAACTTCTTAACAAGGACGAATTCCTTGAAGTTATTTTTGGACAGCAGAGAGTGCGGCTTTACATTATTGCTGGTGTGAAAGATGATACAGCATTTGCCCCCCTTACCAAAAAGGAGATCAGTGTATGTTTTTCTTTTTTAAGAATTTATTTTTAAGGTTCTTATCATCCTATGTGCCATTGGGGTTATCATTAATACTTTTAGAACTCTCATATATAGTAGTTTAGGATAAAATAAGAAATTTCATTAGAGAGGAGAAAGAAAAAGTACAATCAGGGTAAGATAAGTTATGCTCCAATTTCCAAAATAGAGAAACCAAAAGAATCTATTTGCATCTCAGAAATGGAGGGCTTGTTTGATTGCGTTCTGCTTTTTTTGTTCTTAAAATTGTTTTGTAGATCATTCAATGATATGAATGTTTTATGTGTTTTTGTTTTGAAAATTAAAAGTCAAAACACAAAATAGAAACAACTAAAATATGTTCTCTAAATTTGATTTTAAAAACTAAAAAAATAGATATAATTTTTAGAACTATTTTTGCAAAACAGATATTATCAAACAAATTTTATTGTTTTTTATTTTGAAAATTTAAAAATTGTTTTTGAAAAAAGAATTCAAACAGACCTTGAAACTCCCCGAAACAGCCACATCCAGAGTGCCACAAACTCAAACCTACCCCATGACATGAGGGGATAATATACACTTTTGATATTGTTATTAAAAATAATGTTAAAATAATATACACTTTTGAAAACTAGTTTTGAAATTCACAATGTGTTGTAAATAATTGTATTGTAATTATTTATTTTTATTTATTTTTCATTCTAGAATCTTCTTTGGGCTTAGCCCATTAGGTCATTGAGTCTTTATAAATAGAGAGCTCTTGTACATTTGTAATTAACAATTTTCACATAATACAATCCTACTTTTCAAGTTGGTATCAGAGCTCTCGATCTTGAGGGCTATGCTTCCCTAACTGCCACTTTTAGAGCGGAATCCTATTTGTTAGCCTCTCTCAGCCACTAGTCGGTACTGGAAAATTTTTTCGGGAACCTTTTGGACCAATAGGACCACTATTTAACTATGTTTTTCCAGATCTATCAATCTACAGACGTTTCCGGCAGTGGGTCTTTGATCTCGTCATAAAAATCGGATCTTTTTGAATCAGTCCCATTTGATAGTTAACCCCCATCATCCATCAATGGAGGAAGGTGTTAAGGTAACCTCAATTGATGAAGGAAGGCATCTCACCAAGGCCTTAGCGCATGCTGCCCACATGAGCACATAAAAAGGCCAATGCAATGAAGAACCCTCATTCCCCAAATACCGAGTCCTAGCCGCCTTTGTATCTATCTCCCTGTGCTTCTAAGGTGATCAAGCCCGTTATTTTTTTTTCCAGTTGTGACGGGCAGCAAGGGACAACAAGAAAATCAGATCTGATCAAAAGAGGCACGAGTGGCCAAAAAGATCCGATTTTTATTACGAGATCATAGACCCACTGTTGGAAACGTCTGATGATTGATAGATCTGGAAAAACAGAGTCAAATAGTGGTCCTCTTGGTCCAAAAGGTCCTCTGAAATTTTTTTCGGTGGCGGCTAGTGGCAGAGAGAGGCTTACAAATAGGATTCCGCTCTAAAGGCGACAGTTGCGGAAGCAGAGCCCTCAAGATCGAGAGCTCTGATACATGGCTTTTGGGTTGAATTTCTTCTTTACATGGTATCTGAGCCTCGTGTCATGGGTTCGATTCTCGCCGCCCCCCATTCTCTTTGTGGAATTTCTTAGCACAGTTAGGCTGGGCCTGATGCATCATCCACTTTTCAATCCCAATGGGCTCTCGCGACGTGTACGAAATATATAAAACCATTAATGTAGCCTCACCTATCAACTTAAGCTTTTGGGTGAATTGGTTCTTTACACAATACTTTCCATGCAATGCAAAACTAGGTTTGATAAATTATTCATAGATCCAATTTCAAAAATAAATTGGAAAATAGAATAATGCATGTGATTTCTAAATACAGATTGAAATGTTTGTTGTTTTGTTTAAATTGAAATTACTTTTTACCAGTGTTTTACAAACCGGCTCGGACCAGCCGGGTCGACCCGGGTCTTGGTGACCTGATTGGTTCCCCGGTTCGAGCGGTCATTTGGAATGGTTCTGCAGTCAACTCGATTTGGACCAGTTGACCCAGTCGAGACTCGGCGACCCGGGTTAGACCTGTTGACCCCTATTTTTTTTTTGGTAAAACTTTTTTTTTTGGTTGCTCAGAACTCTTGAATTAAATCATGCTCATATTTTGTGGTAAATATGATTAAAAAATAAGGTGAAAACAAGAAGGTATTTTGGATTAGAGCAGTTCGTTTATGTAACTTAGTTGCATCTCATAATGATCTCAAGAAGTTAAGTGGGGATAAATATTGATGGTCTCATCTCAACGGTGGACACTTTCTCCTAAGTGTATATTTCATGCCTACAAAAGGTGCATGATTTAGTTTATCCGTGTTATGTCAAGGCACAAAAGGTGCATTTAGCTTACATTGCAATTTTAATCCAAATTTAGGATGTGGTCTAGAGTTAGAAGCCTAGAAGTATATAATATTTGCTATCATTGAGAACCAATTTATTTTTTAAAGTTCATTGATAGTTTTCTTATGTGAATTTTTAATATAAGTAATATGTTTAGATTTTTTTAATATGTGAATAGTAAATCCGGTTGAACCAGTGACCCAGTACCTCAATACCTCGACCGAGTCGATGACTGGTCCGTGTTTTAAAACACTGTTTTTTACATACATACATACATACCACATTGGACAGAGAATGAAAAAATGATATAATGTTTTTTCAATATTTGAAAAGTGAAATCCGTGGTATATGGTGCATTTAACGTGTTCATATATAATGTTGTGATTTTATGATTTAGGCAAATTATGATTTAGACAAACTTTGTATTATTAATGGGTATAAGAGTTTTATATTGAATAAAATACTTGATGGTATGTGAATTTGGAAAGTCTATCTTAGTGATGGTCTAGTCAAAGTAAATATAATGACTTTGACAAAATATAGACAAGATAGTAGAACCTCTAGTCAAGTTTTGTTTCTGTTATGTAGTTTGATATTCAAACGAGTTATGTTAACATGAATACATTTTATGATCTTGATGGGATTAAGATTGAAACGTGAAATTCTAAATTCTGTTTAAATTTTGGAATTAAAGTATGATATATTTATTGATAGTCAAAGTGGTCAACCTCGAGTTGATATAATTCCAAAATTGAATGATTTTATTTCAATTACCCATGATTTTGATGTTATAAATGACATGATAATTGTTTTTTATCTTATTGGTTAATTGAAGTTTATTATTTGGTACACGTGTTATTGTTGAGATATATAAAACTATTAATGTAACCTCACCCAACAGCTTAAACTTTTGGGTTGAATTGGTTCTTTACATGGTATCAGAGCCTCATGTCCCGAGTTCGATTCTCACCGCCCCCTACTTTCTTTCTAGTGGAATTTCTTTCTTCGCATAGGTAGGTGGGTCTGTGCATTGCCCACTCTTCAAGCCCAGTGGGCTCTAGTGTGAGGGGGCGTGTTGAGATATATAAAACCATTAATATAGCCTCACCCAATAGCTTAAGCTCTTGGGTTGAATTGGTTCTTTACATGGTATAAGAGCACATTTCTCACCTATATCATCCCCTGTTATAATAATGTCATTAACATAAACTAGAAGGATAGTGGTTTTACCTTCCTGAGAATGTTTAAAGAAAAATGTATGATCCCCTTGGCTTTGCTTGTATCCCAATGAAAGCATGACTTTGGTAAATTGATGCACTTATAGTTGGTCCATTGTACATGTCCCAACCATTGATTGAAGAAGCTCGTAGTCAACTAGAGTGTTGGCTTAATAAATATGGCCCAATTGTTGAAAGAGACAATGATTTGAAATTCAGCAAATTACAATCGAATTCAAGTCCCAATAACGCAGCAGATGTGATTGTGATTTGTTTGGGAAGAAAAGGAAAACAACATATTTGGAATGATTTGAGATTAAAGATTTGGGATGTATTTTGAATTATTTATTTGTAATTTTTTATTTATTTTTTAGATGTTAATTACTTTTATTTATTTTAGGAAGTTTTATTATTTTTAGAATTTTAGATTTTTGAATTTTGAATCAATTTGTAATTAGTTTATAAAAGGGTGCTTATGACCCTTATTCTAGGAGTTGAATTTTGTTATTTGAGAAATTGAAATTTGAGAACCGGAGGGTTACTCTTTTGTGAAAATCCTAACTTTCTGTTTAGCCACTTTTCTATGCGCTTTCGGCATCATTTGGTATCAGAGCACTAGGTTGCCTTCAACCAATGGCTGAACAGAATCGTGGAGGTCGACGACGGCGGAGTCACGAGAGTAGGGAATGTGGATTCGTTCCTGAAGAATATAGACAACTGCGTCAGATTGACCCGCGAGACATAGAAAATGAAGAGCTCGGAAGGCGGATCCAGGATTTGAAGGAACAACTTGAGCAGTGTTGGACAAGAAAATCCAAGTTTTGAAGCAACTATGTGTGCGGCCACAGAGAAAGAGAATTCAAGATTTGGAGCGACGACACATGCGGGTATGCATGAAATTTCAAATTTTGAAGCAAACTCTTATAGAGGTGCAGAGCATGGAAAGTCAATATTTGGAGCGGCGACTTGCGTGGACAAAGTTGGGCCTTCAATCCGAAGAAGGAATGGAATTAGATGACACATCTGATGACGAAGAAGAGGACGTCAATCCCGTGGGGATTCTAAACCAGGGACAGAATTGGAAAGTACAACCTGGAAATCAGTCCACTTTTCAAGATATCGAGATGCAAATCAGGATTCCTGACTTTCATGTCTATGATCATAATCCAGTTTGTGATGATGATCCAATCTATGATGATGAGCCGATCTATGATGATAATCTAATTTATGATGATTATCCGATTGTTGATAATTATCCCATTTATGATGATTATCCATCTTATGATGAAGATTCAGTTTGTGATGATAAGCCAGTCTATGATAAATCTAATGGAGAATCAAATTATGGAGATTTAAAAGAAGAAGATTTATCATATGAGTTTTTGTCCGAAGAAATTGATATCAGTGGAGATAAACAAGATTCGAGGACGAATCTTTTTCTAGCAGAGGAGAATGATGCACTTACAGTTGGCCCATTGTACATGGCCCAACCATTGATTGAAGAAGCTCGTAGTCAACTAGAGTGTTGGCTTAATAAATATGGCCCAATTGTTGAAAAAGGCAATGATTTGAAATACAAATTAAAATCGAATTCAAGTCCCAATAAAGCAGCAGATGTGATTGTGATTTGTTTGGGAAGAAAAGGAAAACAACATATTTGGAATGATTTGAGATTAAAGATTTGGGATGTATTTTGAATTATTTATTTGTAATTTTTTATTTATTTTTTAGATGTTAATTACTTTTATTTATTTTAGGAAGTTTTATTATTTTTAGAATTTTAGATTTTTAAATTTTGAATCAATTTGTAATTAGTCTATAAAAGGATGCTTATGACCCTTATTCTAGGAGTTGAATTTTGTTATTTCCGAAGGGTTACTCTTTTATAAAAATCCCAACTTTCTGTTTAGCTACTTTTCTATGCGCTTTCGGCATCATAAATCTTCCAAACCAAGCACGTGGGGATGCTTCAAACCATACAATGCCTTCTTTAACCTGCAAACTTTATTATCTCCATTTGTAGAGTTAAATTCTGGTAGAATCTCCATGTAAACCTCTTCTTCTAATTCACCATTGAGGAAGGCATTTTTCACGTCAAATTGGTTCAAATCCCAGCTAAAATGAGCAGCGAGAGACAATAGAACTCTTACAGTGTTCATTTTAGCCACTGGAGCAAATGTTTCTTCATAATCAGTGCCATAGGTATGTGTGTATCCCTTCGCTACCAATCGAGCTTTATACCTCTCAAGAGTCCCATAAGAACTATACTTCGGAGTATACACCCATCTGCACCGTACTGTCCTTTTTTCATTTGGCCTGCCAACAACTTCCCATGTATTATTCTTCTCCAATGCATTCATCTCCTCATGCATGGCTTGAACCTAATTATCATCCTTTAATGCTTCATGTACTAATTTCAGGATTGAAATGGAGTTAAGTGCTGTAATAAAACTTCTATGCTGCAGAGAAAGATTCTTAGAGGAGACAAAATGAAAAATAGGGTGTTGGGTACAAGACCTTTTCCCTTTTCTTACAATAATGGGTAAGTCATCAGAATTAATATCAGGCTCAGGAATAAAAGAAGTAGTGTGTTTAGTACTTACCAGCGGTTCAGGCGATTGCAGTTGCTGATGGGGCAGTGTGGGTTGTTTCTTCCTTTGGTACAATAGTTCAGGTGTCCCAGCTTTGCGTACTTTATGTCTATCAATAGGAGGCATGTCACATGAGGAATCAGATGAATTTTCAACCTCAACAATTAAGTCTTCCTTCTCATTGTCATGTAGTGTAACTACTGAAGTAGAAGATGTAGGTAACAGACAGGGAGACTCAGACTCGAAGAAAATGGATGAAGCTTCTACACTATTCTCCCCCCGAAGCTGAGGGTGTAGAAAGTAAGACTCAGATTCATGGAAGCTAACATCCATAGAGACAAAGAATTTACGACTTGGAGGGTGGTAACATTTGTATCCTTTTTTGTTGGGAGCATAATCAAGGAAGACACACTTAAGGGCTCTAGGCTCTAATTTACTCCGATGTTGTTTATGGATATGGACGAAGGCAACACATCCAAAGATACGAGACTGGAGACTTTGCATGATTAGAGCAGAAGGAAAAGAAAAAGGTCATGAGATCAACAAGACTTACATTGCCAAGGACTCTGGAAGGCAAGCGGTTGATCAAATAGGCTGCAGTTAATAAGGCTTCTCTCCAGTAAGAGTTGGGTACAGATGTCTGAAACAATAATGCTTTTGTGACTTCAAGCAAATGTCGATTTTTTCTTTCAGCAACCCCATTCTGTTGAGTGGTATCCCCGCATGTGAGCTGATGAATCATACCCTTATCTGAAACGAATTGTGACAGACGCTGGTTGACATACTCCGTACCATTGTCAGATCTTAATCTCTTAATACTTTTACCAAACTGTGTCTCGATCATTTGATAAAATCGAATAAACAATTCTGGTACTTCTGACTTGTTTTTCATCAAGAATATCCATGTCACCCAAGTGCAATTATCAATAAAAGAAACAAACCACCTAGCACCTGAAATATTATGTACTTTAGACGGGTCCCAAACATCTGAATGGACAAGAGTAAAAGGCTCAATACTCTTTATTGAACTTGAAGGAAAGGGTACACGGTGGTGTTTTGCAAGCTCACAAACATCACAATGGAAGGAGTCAATTGCCTAATCTTTAAACAAAGAAGGAAACATTGACTTCAATAAGCAAATGACGGGTGCCCCAGGCGTTTGTGATGAAGCCAAATCTGTGAGAATGAAGTAGACGGGTGATGACTCATCAATAATTGATTCCCGGTATCCCTTGTAGCATGCTCTGCAATGAGATAGTGCAACCCACCTTGCTCCTTAGCAACTCCAACCGTCCTCCCTGTGGTGATATCCTGAATAACACAATGGGTAGGAAAAAAGGTGACAGCACAATTCATGTCAGTTGTAAGCTTATAAGTGGAGATAAGATTGGTAGAAAGCCGATGAACATAAAGAACATTCTTTAAAAATAAAGAAGATTGAATTTAAATGTTACCAGAACCCACAACTGATTTGTGGGATCCATCAGCTACAACTATAGTACGGATACCACTAGTAGGGTCATATGACCAGTTGCACCAGAATCCATAATCCATGAATTTTTGAAATCAGTGCAAGATGTAAGAAGAGATGTAGGGTGTGTGATCTTACCAAACATATTGATCAGAAAAATAAAATAATTTTCTCCTTTTCTTTTTCCCTATGAACAATACCGGTGAACAGTGTCGCGTGAACAGTGCGCGATGAACAGTGCGTTTTTTTGTGTGTGTGCTTGAGCTGTTCCGGTCGTCTGATGAAAAGAAACCTCTGTCGAATGATAGATCTTGAGAAAACAGAGTGAAACAGGGGTCCTCGCTGTCCAAAAGGTCTTCGGAATTTTTTTTTTCTGGCGGCGACGAGAGGCAAAAGGTTTTGGTTTTTAGAGGTAGTGATTTGCGGAAGAAGAGCTCTCAGAATCGAGAGCTCTGATACCATGTAAAGAACCAATTCAACCCAAAAGCTTGAGCTGTTAGGTGAGGTTATATTAATAGTTTTATATATCTCAACACTTATAACCAAATAAATGTTAAATAGAAAGATAAAGGCTTAAGGTACAAATCAAAAGGGAAAGTATGATGACCCCTTTCAAAGAATCTTGTTTGGAGTTTGGTATTATACACCAAAAGACTACTCTTTTTGCATCGCAATCCCAGGAGAGTGAAAAAATGGGGCATTGAAGGAAATGATGAATTCAATATTCACTACGTTCGGTTTACCACATATTTTGTGAGGGGAAGCCATTCTAACGACTAATTATATTATAAATTGAGTATCCCACAAGAATATTAAAAGTGTCACCTTTGATGAGTGGAAATGTAGGAAGCATACCTTGAATTATTTTAGAATGTGGGGGTGTTTAGTGAAGGTCACAAATCCTAATCTAAAATGGTTAAGATCGAACGAAAAATAGTGGATTGTGTCCTTTAGATATGCTCTTAATAACAATGCATACCAATTCCTTATGTCTGAGTTTTAGGCCTCAGAATATACATGTTACTATTATTATAAATCAAGAGATGATATGTTCTTCGAGAGCATATTTTTGTATAACAAAGTATGGGAGTCAATGAATAATGATGATAATAATGAGGAGAGACCTCATGATACTTTGACTATTAATGATCCTATAGAGGATGAGCCTACGTGTAGTAAGAGGCAAATGACGCAACATCCCTTGGACCATCTTCTAACATATTTGTTGGAAAATGAGCCTTGTACATACAAGGAGGCTATGATTCCAGAGGCACCATTATGGGAAGGGGCTATCAAAAGTGAAAGAGTCTACCATACTTGGGAGTTGATTGATCTTCCTCCTAATAGTAAGTCTCTTGGAAGTAAATTTATTTTCCAAAAAATGATAAAGGTAGTGGCACTGTTGATAAATGTAAAGTGAGGCTCATAGCAAATAGATACTGGTAAAGGGTAGGTTTTGATTACTTTGATACCTATTAATAGAGTACACATAACCTTATAACTAAATAGGATTCATTTCAGTTAGTTTAATTAGGCGGTTAGATTAGACGCTTCCAATGAAGCTTCTAGAATATTCACTCAATGTATCAACTATATAAGTCCTGTATCTTCTCAGATCTAAATCAATGAATTAAGTTGCAACTTTTCTTATAGCTATGCTTAGATTTTCTCTCACTTTCTCTTTGTTTCTTTCACTTTGATGGTATCAGAGCCTTCTCTAGGGCTTGATCCGTCTCTTCCTCCACAAATATGGCTTTCGCTTATGCTAATATTGGTGATTCCGCTTCCTCTACCTCAAACGAATCCAAATCTCCTTCGCTTTTCACAATGCAACTTTCTGTGAAACTCACTAGCAAGAATTTCTTGCTATGGAAATAGATCGTTGAACCACCTATTATAGCTCATCAACTTGAGTGATTTCTTGTTAATCCAAAAATTCCACCGCGTTTCTTGTCAAAACAGGATTGAGCTGCTGGAACGGTGAATCCAGTCTTCTTGGATTGGGAACGTGTTGATAAGATGTTACTAACATGGCTTCATTCAAAAATGTCAGAGGAGATGATCAGCAAAATCGTTGGCATTCAACAATTGCATCTCGCGTGGGATAAAATCCACCGTTACTTCAGTTCAGTTCATAGTTGTCAATAGCGGTTAGCGGCCGACCCCGAAAATGGTATAGCGTTATAGCGGGTAGCGGTATTGCCGCTATGGTGAAGTATTAATTCCATATATATTATACTAACAATCAAGAAACGAGGCAACACCGCTTTTAGTATTAATGCTCAAACATAAGAAGTCACACAAAATCAAACACATAATTCCACAATCAATGTCAAATACAAGGAACATAAAAGAAGAATCCAAAACTAAACACAAATGAACAATAAAATTGTCAAATAGTCAAGTACAAGAAGTGAACTAATGAAGAAAATCATCATCATCTCTGGATTCTCCATCAAATTCCAACATGGGAGTGGTGTAGCGGTGTCGCGGGTAACGGTATTGCCGCTACGCTACGCTGCTACCTTCCGCTACGGCCAATGTCACGTAGCGTCGCGGTTTGTAGCGGCCAACCGCGGCTACCCGCTACAGTAGCGGTTTAGCGGCGCTACGGGCCGCTACTGACAACCTAGGTTCAGTTACAAAGGCAAAGGCCAGTCAAGTTCATTCTGAGCTCAAAAATGATGGAACCTATTTTTATAAATCTGAAATTGCAGAAAATATAAATGGAGCCAAGTTCCTTACAAGATAAAATGCAGAAAATAAATCCAGAAATCTCAACTCCCAGAGATTCCCAATTTTCCCCACTAACCAATTTTGAATTCATGCACGCCCACACTACCATACTACCTACCTTTTATCCTATACTTTAGGAATATTCTAGAATAATTTCCATAACAAACTAACTAATTCCCTACTTTTAGGCCCATGGCCCATCAATACTCCCCCTTTAAAATTCACCTTGTCCTCAAGGTGAAGAGAGGAAATAGGTGATGTGAACAAACTTCCACCCGGATCCCATTGTTTGAAGTTTTTTGACCCCATGGTCAATTTCAGCTCTTTTGCAACATATACTGCCAATAAATGATGCCAAATTTCTAATTTCAGGATTCCCAAATTGGACCTGCCAATGAAATTCCAGTTCTGCCCTCCTGTCACATTAATACTTCTTGGACCATTTTTGTTAACTGCATATTGCCCAACACTTCCTAACCAGCCCAGCCCAATTATTCCCCATCTATTGGCTTGCATTTTAAAACTATTTGGGGCCATGCTGTAAAAATTGGTCACACGTGCATGATGACTCTCCTCCACCAACGATCTACCCAAACCCTCGTTTTGCTTTGCTGCCTTCTCTTCCAATGCAAGTCGCCGGAATCCTGTCCCCTGCCGCTCGCCGCTGTCCATCGCTTTTATACCAAATTGATGGAACCTATTTTTATAAATCTGAAATTGCAGAAAATATAAATGGAGCCAAGCTCCTTACAAGAATGCAGAAAATAAACCCAAAAATCTCAACTCCCAGAGATTCTCAATTTTTTCCACTAACCAATTCTGAATTCATGCATACCCACACTACCATACTCCTTACCTTTTATCCTATACTTTAGGACTATTCTAGAATAATTTCCATAACAAACTAACTAATTCCTTACTTCCCATGGTCCATCAAAAAACATCAAGAAAGTTGATAACACTGTTGAAGAATACCTGACACGAATTGATGGGCCTAAGATAATTAGTGATGGGCCTGAGATAATTAGTTAGTTAGTTAGTTAGGGAGTTATTCTAGAATATTCTCAAATAATAGGATATAAGGATGGAGTGTGAGGTATGCATGTATTCAATACTGGTTTAGTGGGGAAATTGGGAGACCTCTAGGGAACTCTTGAGACTAGGTATTTGGTTTGAGGGGGAGTTGAGGTTTTTTGGGTTTTTTTTTTGCATTTTATCTTGTAAGGAGCTTGGCTTTATTTATGTTTTCTGCCATTGTTATGCACTGTTATTGTATTTTTGCTAGTAAGATTGTACGGAGCTAGTCTCCAATTTAATTTGTCAATACAAAATGTCTCTGCATTCATTTGTCAATACAAAATGTCTCTGCGTATTGTTCCTACTCTTCGTCCTCATGTCTGGAATCTTCCAGCTCAGCGTCCAACAAGTTCTCCTTCCCAACCTCAGAGCCAACCTCTACACAAATTCTTAAGCATTTCTAGTTTGCACTTCTGAACAAATGGCGTTGGAATGGTATTTGAATTCTGGTGCATCTCACCATGTCACTTCAGATCCACAGACTCTGCTACAGAGCTCACAATTCACGGGTCCTGATCAAGTTTTTGTTGGTAATGGTTAGTGTTGGTTCTTCTAAATTCACCTCTTCACAAAATCCCCACACTGAATTTCAGTTGCATAATCTTCTTTTAGTTCCTTCTTTAACCAAAAATCTCATTTGTGTTAGCAAGTTTGCACGTGATAACAAAGTATTCTTTGAATTTCATCCGTTTGTTTGTTATGTCAAATTTCATCCTTTTCTTTGAATTTCATCCTTTTAGTTCCTTCACTAATTTCTCAAGGAATTGGGAGTGATCCGCAGCCTCCTACTCATCACCAAAATGGCTTGGTTGAGCGAAAACATCGCCAAATAGTTGAAATGGGCTTAACTTTTCTTGCTCATGCTTCAATCCCTTTAGGCTATTGGGACCATGCGTTTTTAACTTCTGTCTATCTTATCAACAGATTACCTACTTCAACTCTTGGTTTTCAAATTCCCTATCAACTGCTTTATCATACTTTACCTAACTACTTATTCCTCCGTACCTTTGGTTGTGTTTGCTATCATGCTTCAAATAGTTGAAATGGGCTTAACTTTTCTTGCTCATGCTTCAATCCCTTTAGGCTATTGGGACCATGCGTTTTTAACTTCTGTCTATCTTATGAACAGATTACCTACTTCAACTCTTGGTTTTCAAATTCCCTATCAACTGCTTTATCATACTTTACCTAACTACTTATTCCTCCGTACCTTTGGTTGTGTTTGCTATCATCTTCTTCGTCCTCACAACAAGCATAAACTGGATTTTCGCTCCAAAGAGTGTGTTTTTGGGCTACTCTCCAAGCCACAAAGGATACAAATGCCTAGCTTTTGATGGAAGAATATTTGTCTCTAAGGATGTTTTGTTCAATGAAATCAGATTCCCTTACTCCCCATCCCCCCCGCCCCAATCTCTTGCTTGTTCTCCATCCATTTCCTCTTATACTACATTTGGTCTTCCTATTTACATTCCATTTACTGCACCTGCTACTACCTTGCCTTCACCCAATATTTCTCATTCTCCAGCCTTGCCCACTGCTCTTACTAACATGTCATCCTCCCCTTCTCCTATTAGCTCTCCTTATGCTTCCTCATCTGCTCCTGTCCCCACCTCTGCATCACCTTCTTCTCCCACTGCGTCGTCTGCTAAGTCTTCATCTGCTTCAACACAGCAGCATCCGTCCTTCAACTCACAGGACAATGGGTCCCCCAGGTCAGTTCCCTCCCTATCTGACACTAGTAACTAGAGTGTCATTCCCGTCTCTTCTGCTTCCAGCTCTCCTAATAACCTGAGTATCACTCCAGTCTCTTCTGCTTCCAGCTCTCCTTCTATTGCACCTAGTCCTTCAGTCTCTAGTTCTATGTCCTCTCCTCCTTCTGGGTTAGAATATGTCCCAACTGTTCCTATTAAGTCTATATCCCCTACCCATTCTATTCATACTAGATCCAAAGGTCCTCCACCATCTGTTTTTTCTCCACAGTTGTTTCAGGCTATGCAACAAGAGTATGCTGCTCTCTTGGCTAATGGTACCTGGTCCCAAGTTTCTCTTCCTGCTTCTTGGAATCCCATTGGCTGTAAATGGGTCTTTAAAGTAAAGGAGAATCCAGATGGTTCAATCAACAAGTTTAAGGCAAGATTAGTGGCAAAGGTGTTCCACCAACAGCATGGTTGTGATTTCAGTGAGACTTTTTCACCTGTTGTGAAGCCTGTAACCATTCAGATAATTCTCACTCTTGCTCTAACTCGTGGCTGGTCTGTTCAACAACTTGATGTTAATAATGCCTTCTTGAATAGTGATTTAGCTGAGGATGTCTACATGACTCAACCTCCGGGTTTTGAGGTGGCTGACAAGTCCTTGGTGTGTAAACTTTATAAGGCTTTCTATGGTTTAAAGTAGGGCCCAAGAGCTTGGTTTGAGAAACTTGGTCAGACCCTACTCCATCTTGGGTTTGTTTCTAGCAAGTGTGATCCATCTCTTTTTATTCTTCAAGCTCATGGTCACTTCACTTATGTTTTAGTATATGTTGATGATATAATCATCATTGGCAGCAACACAACTTTTATTTAGAGTTTGGTACAACAACTGCATTCTCAATTTGCTTTGAAACAATTTGGGATTGTTGATTACTTTCTTGGTATTGAAGTAAAACATCTTCCCAATGGTCAAATGTTACTGTCACACTCTAAATACATAAGATACTTATTGTCTCGGGCTGGAATGGTTGAGGCTAAAGGAATCCCTATTCATATGCCCAGTAGTTGCAGGATTACCAAATTTGGTGGCAATTATGTTGCTGATCCTCACATGTACTGATCAATAGTGGGTGCCTTACAATATGCAACTCTAACAAGGCTAGAAATTGCCTTTAGTGTCGACAAAGTTTGCCAGTTTTTGTCTCAACATGTTGAAGAACATTGGACAATTGTCAAACGAATTCTAAGATATCTTAAAGGCACTTTGTCCCATGGCCTTCTGCTTAATCCAACACCATCTGCCACACCACTAACACTGGTGGCCCTTTTCTGATCTAGATTGGGCAATAGATCCAGATGATCGTCGCTCTACTTCGGGCTCTTGTTTATTTCTGGGTTCGAATCTCATTTCATGGTGGTCAAAGAAGCAACCACATGTTGCTCGGTCCAGCACAGAAGCTGAATACCGCAGTCTTGTTGTTACTGTCTCTGAAATTATCTGGGTTCATAGTCTCCTTCGTGAGCTTAATGTTCCTACACAAACTCCTGTTATTTACTGTGATGATCTTAGCACAGTCTCCTTAGCTCATAATCCAGTCCTACACTCTAGGACAAAATATATGGAGCTTGATCTGTTCTTTGTTAGAGAAAAGGTTCTAGCTAAATCATTGGTTGTAAAGCATGTTCCTACTCAGCTTCAAGTTGCTGAAACTTTCACCAAACCTATGTTTGCTCCCAGATTTTGTGAATTGAGAGATAAACTCAAGGTTCTTGATTATGTGTAGATTGCTAGACCACCTTGAGTTTAAGGGGGGTGTGATAGAGTACACGTCAGCTTATAACTAAATAGGATTCAGTTCAGTTAGTTTAATTAGGCGGTTAGATTAGAAGCTTCTAGAATATTCACTCAATGTATCAATTATATAAGTCCAGTATCTTCTCAGATCTAAATCAATGAATTTTGTGACAAGTTTTCTCAAAGCTATGCGTAGATTTTCTCTTACTCTCTCTTTTTCTTTTTCTTTGACCTATTCACTGGGTACACTAATTACATCAATAAGGATGTTAATTGCGTTAGCAACATTGAATGGACTAGAAATACATTAAATGAATGTAAAGATGGCCTTCTTGAATGGCGACAGAAGAAATTTATTTAGAAAAACTGGAAGGGTTTGTTGTTCAAGGATAAGAACATAAAATTTAATTGATTTATGGCTTGAAACAAGCGCCAAATATTCGCATGTGAAGTTCAATTGTGTGATGACATCGAATGGTTTCAAAATTAATGAATTTGATAAATGTGTTTATGTCAAAAACACTTTGGATTGTCATTGTGTGTGTCTATGTTGATGGCATGTTGATTATGGGTAGCGATATGATTATGGTTAAGGCTATTGAATATATGCTTACCAGTAAATTTGACACGAAAGGCATGGGTGTCACAAATATTTTTCTTTGGATTAAGTTCCATAGAACATGTGGAGGATTAGCACTATTGTAGTCTTAATACATAACCATGATACTTGAATTTTGACTGATAAAAATTCAAGAATATAGTTGTCATGTTGGAAAAGACTAGAATAGATATCAATTTGCAAATTGGATAATCATACTAGTCAAGCTAAGGAACATGTGGAGTATGCTAGTATTCTGAGCATTTTAATCTATGTTATGGACTACAACAGACAAAACATATATGTTACGCGCTAAGTTGATGTACAAGCAACCCAAATGGGAATCATTAAAAAGAAGTGATATGTATATCAGGTCACTTGAAGCATTACTCGAAGTATCTTGTGGTACTGTACTGGAAGGATTTTGTGATGCAAATTAGATCACAGTCTCTAGTGACACCAAGTCCACAAGTGGATAAGTGTGCACACTTGGTGGAGGCGTTGCGTGTTGGAAAAGAAAACATATATTAAGAGGTCGACCATGGAAGTAGAATTTATTGCCTTGGATAGAGTTGGTAGGGTAGCCCAAGCTTTGTAACTTCCTTGAGGGTAATCTGGATTAGCCGAAACAATGTTCGCTATGTGTATCCACTATGATAGTAAGGTAGCAATCGGAAGTACGAGGAATGTTATGTATAATGGTAAGTCTTGATGTACACATCAGAGACATAATACCGTGAAGCAATCACTCTCTAGTGGTATTATTACAGATCCGTTAACTAAAGGTATGACTAGAGAGGTAAATGGAAAATTTGTTTGAAGGAATGAGTTTGAGATCATTAAAATGTTGATCATTGTGGACACTTTAACTTGCACAGTGGAGATTACACGAACTAGGTTCAAAGAGACAACTAAGAGATAATCAACGGATAAACATTGTGTAATTTTTCAAAATTTACATTCATTCCTAGACAAGATAGTGCATGATTAAAGGGTATGCATGTGGGCTTTTAATGATTTCTGAATTTGATATGTTCAGATGGTGTATGATTAGATACATCATAATAAATCGCTTATATGGGTGTAAAGTAAGGGCCACTTCTATGAGAATATTAGGCCGTATTCTCTAAAGCACCCGCATAACTAGGAGATGTCCAAGGCTGAAATTGACACAAATAGAGGGCCTACGATGTCTGAGGAACAATTGTATGTTTTCTGTTGTCTTGGTTTACACAGAAGGTTGACGATTACAAGGCATCACCTCCACCGATTGATCGAGTAAATCCGATGTCTCACTAGGGACGATTAAAGGCATTGCGTCTACTGAACCTAATGCAATTGTTTCTTATTGAATAATCGCACATTGCATTGAGTCTCATATGCATATGGTCTCGATTGTTGAACTTCTTATTCATATGGGGGATTATTAGAATTCATTTTGAATTAATTATGCTTATGAATAAGAAGTTTTATTTGAAAAAGATGTTTCGTTTCGTCGTCGAAGGGATGTGTTGTTTCATCCTTGAATGCGGGTGTCTTTTAATTCGTGACCTTACATTTTTTATATATAAATAAGGAGTCATAATTTTAAGATATTAGTTTTTTCCTATTGGTTTCCATACTTTCTTTGCATTTGCATTCTTCTACTCTAGTGTGATCAGTTAGACAAAGGTTGAGTTTGATGGGGCTATTTTATGTGAAAGTGCCGCCACAAGAACAGAGGTAATCTGTTCTATCCCGAGAGACAATTGTTCATGAATCTTGGGCACCATAGAAAGGGCAAATTGTCTTAAGGATACAATATCTATCATTAGGCTCGGATTTTTTCCTTGTTGCATTCATATATTTCCGTACGATACGCTTTATCTTCGTGTTATTGCATGTTTTAATTTTTTGTGTGCATTTCATGAAACCACAAGTATTGTAGTGATTTCTCGAACATAGATTATACTCTCATTTGATAACAAAAATAGGCATTCTTGAAGGTGTAGCATATATAAATTTAAGTTTTCAATTTCTCAAATAAAAATTTCAAAGCAATGATTATTTAACCACAATAACCAAGTTTATCCTTCAAGTTTGTTTGTTTTTTCGTTGAATTATTTTGTCAAATTGCTTCTTAAAAACCAAAGTCTTTTTTTTCCCCTTTCTCAATAGCAGCATGTGCCAATGCTAGCGTAGCCTTTCCTATGGGTGAGGGTTCGAGAGTCAAGACCCCAATGAAGCCAATAAAATTGTGTTGGTGGGCAACCCAGCCTAGGGATATCCTTGTGACCAAAGGCTAGCAGCCCCTTAAGAGAGAGAAAGAGATAAATCATGGGGGAAGAGTGTGAGGATTTCTTTATTTTCTCTTCCCCATGATCTATCTTTATCTCTCTTAAAAGGACCATTCTTTAAAAAGATACACACTTTTCCTAATTTTAAATCGACATAAGAACCAATAGTAGACACTCCATGTATAATATCATACTCTAATGATTCAGGCCAACTATACTGTTTCTCATGTAATCAACTATGAGCTTCACCATCATCAATTTGTGGGGAAGATAATCCACAATCAATTGAAATAATATTAGGGAAATCTTGCCACCATATATAATTAATCACACTATTCCTCTGCATCTCTGCCAAATTTGTAAATGTAATGACAACTAGAGTGATATCTTCTCTTATAACATTCTTGATAGACGCCCTATTATCTAGGTCCACTAAATTGTTAACAGAGAAGGAGAAAAGCCCTTGACCAAGGGCCTTGACGAGAAAAGGCAGCACAAAGTAGCCAATTCCTACAACTAGATCTACTATAACCTCATATTTACAATCTAGCTTGGCCATCTGGAGCTTCTTAGAATGATTACCCTTTGAGAACATGAACTTTGTAGCATCAAAAGATTAGCTTATTCCATTTTCTCGATGATTGACCCAACCATTATCTCCAACAAGTATATGCAATGTGCTATCGCTTGTACCCTTTGCAACAAATGGGTTCTTGTTCGCAAATGTCAATGTGTCAACCAAGTATAGGAGTGATGGTTCCCGGGTGATTGGAAAAAGTATGCGACCTTGCCTCATCATAGACAGATCCAAGGCATCTCAGACTGAAAGTGTACGAAATGATTATCTGCTCTAGGTGAGTGCAGTATGAGGATATTGGTTTGATTTCATGAGACTTGAAGATCTTTGTGGATGTCGTTCTTGGCAAAGTGACGTTACAATCAACTTGGTATGGGCAATAAACATATATTTTGGGTTTGATTAGGCTAGGCATCATAATGGGCTTACAAGCCCAATTGTCACCCTTAAAAAAAAGGAAGGACTCGTGTCCTTGAGCTGATTTGGGAATATTTCAATAGTGGTTTGGGACTTATTTTTTTGGCCAGCAACTTGGCCCAAATTCTCTTTGCACCATTGCGACCTACTTTGCTCCATCCTCTTCAGACGCATTTGCAAACCTTTCTCCTTCCAAGATTGTGCAACAGAGAATCTTTTTCCCTCAAGAAAGTTCGAGTCCGGTGGTTGTGATGTCTTCGCCCCACACGCTACCTTAGCCAAAGCTTTATGTGCATCCTTGTCTCCTTCAATTTCCTCTCTCTTCGTATTCCTTTCTTCCCTTCTTGCACGCATCTGTTGATGTCGTTCACAGCCACACAGGGCCGGCTCCTCCTTAAACTTATGAAGATCCAACTTCGTGGGATGTGTTGACACCGTCACTTGCTCATCCTTCATTAGCAATTGTTCTTCTTTGTTTTTATTATGAAATTTCTTCTCCACACAACAACCTAATTTGGTTTTGTAAATGAAGATTTTGGTTATCCTCCACTAGAGTCTCTTCTCTCACTATCTTTGTTTTTTGTTTCAAAAATTCCAGTTCGTCTTCCACCTTCTGAGTCTCAATTGTCTCGTTCTCTTCAGAACCTTTGCCCCTCCTTGTTGGGACCATCCTCTAGAGTGACTCTTGGTTTTTCGAAGATGCTCATCAAGAAGCCTAAGTATCTCTATGATTTTCTTCAACTTGTCTCTCCTTTTTTACCTGTTTTCAATTTTTTTTTCTTGTTTTTAATTTTTTTTTTGTTTTTTTTTGGTTTGGGTTGGGTGCTTCTGGATCAAGAGCTCTGACACCAAATTGATAGAGACCTCAAATCTATAACCAAAAAATTAACAACAATTGAGATTTTCTGAATGGAAACGAAAACTTGTATCATTGATATGGAAAATCACAATGTTGGTAAATGAAGATAGCTAGTTACAGAACAAAATACTTCATGGTAAAATAACAAGTAATGGAAAGGGAAATTGCAGAACAACAAAAGCTACAAGACTGGGAATTAACATATTAGAAACATTGATATCCAGAACAATTCGAGAGGTTCTGGTTCTCTCCCAATAGCCCAAGAGTCCTAACTTTCCAAGATACCCTCACACACTTCACATTCCGCATCTTATACTCAACCTAACCTCTTTGAATATTCTATTCTCCCTGCAAAAGTTAGTTAGGCCACCTCATTGGTAGAACATAATCCCCTATGCCTTCATGTGTATATTCCTATCAGTAATACTTCTGCACTAGATCTAGCAACCACATTTTGCTTTTTACTTTTCCATGTTATTAGATTTCCATAGAGAAACATACAATATTACTCCTAAGGATAGGTTTCCTCCTCTTTGGAATAATAGTCCTCTGCCTTGTGTGCCTTTCAGGTATTGGAGAATCCTGTCCATAGCTCGCAGGTATTTCTCCCTCGGATCATGCATGAATTGACTAACAATACTAACTGTATAAGTTAAGATCAGGTCTAGTATGAGCTAGATATATCAATTTTCCCACTATTCGTTGATACGGTCCTTTGTCAACTAGAGGGCTTTCATTTTTACTTCCTAGTCTGTGATTCTGCTCAATCAAAGTACTGGAAGGTTTACACCTGAGTTTTCCTGCTTCTTTAAGGAGGTCAAGAACATACTTCCGTTGACAAATAAAAATGCCTTGTTTTGAATGAGCAACTTCTATCCGAAGAAAATATCTTAGGTTTCCAAGATCTTTAACTTCAAATTTAGCATTCATTCTTTTTTCCAGCGCACGTTTCTCATATATATCATCCCGCATTATAATCATATCATCAACATAAACTAGAAGAATAGTGGTCTTACCTTCCTGAGAATGTTTAAAGAAGAATGAGTGATCTCATTGACTTTGCTTGTATCCCAATGAAAGCATAACTTTGGCAAATCTTCCAAACCAAGCATGCGGGGATTGCTTCAAGCCATACAATGCCTTCTTCAATCTGCAAACTTTATTATCTCCATTTGTTGAGTTAAATCCTGGTGGGATTTTCATGTAAACCTCTTTTTCTAATTCGCCATCGAGGAAGACATTTTTCACATCAAATTGTTTCAAATCCCAATTAGAATGAGTAGCAAGAGGCAATAAACCTCTTACAGTGTTCATTTTGGCCACTGGAGCAAATGTTTCTTCGTAATCAATACCATATGTTTGTGTGTACCCCTTGGCTACCAGTCGAGCTTTATACCTCTAAGAGTCTCATCAGAATTATACTTTGGAGTATACACCCATCTGCTCCTTGCTGCCCTTTTTCCATTTGGCCTGTCAACAACTTCCCGTGCATTATTCTTCTCCAACGCATTCATCTCGTCATGCACGGCTTGAACCCGATTATTATCTTTTAATGTTTCATGTACTGATTTCGAGATTGAAATGGAGTCAAGTGCTGTAATAAAACTTCTATGCTGCATAGAGAGATTCTTAGAGGAGACAAAATGAGAAATAGGGTGTTGGGTACCAGACCTTTTCCCTTTTCTTACAGCAATGGGTAAGTCATCAGAATTAATATCAGGCTCAGGAATAAATGTAGTGTATTCAGTATTTACTAGCGGTTCAGGCGATTGCAGTTGCTGGTGGAGCAGTGTGGGTTGTTTCTTCCTTTGATACACTAGTTCGGGTGTCCCAACTTTGCATACTCTTTGTCGATCAATAGGAGGCATGTCACATGAGGAATCAGATCAATTTTCAATCTCATCACCTAAGTCTTCCTTCTTAACTTGGGTAAGAGATGTAGGTAACAAAAAAGGAGACTCAGACTTAAAGAAAATGGTTGAAGCTTCTATACTTTTCTCCCCCTGAAGCTGAGGGTTTTGAAAGTAGGACTCAGACTCATGAAAGCTAGCATCCATAGAGAGAAAGAATTTACGACTTGAAGGGTGGTAACATTTGTATCTTTTCTTGTTGGGAGCATAACCAAGGAAGACATACTTAAGGGCTCTAGGCTCTAATTTACTCCGATTTTGTTTATGGACATGGACGAAGGCAACACAGCGAAAGATACGAGACTGGAGACTGCATAATTAAACAGAAGGGAAAAAAGAGGTCATGAGATCAACAAGACTTACATGGCCAAGAACTCTGGAAGGTAAGCAGTTGATCAAATAGGTTATAGATAATATAACTTCTCCCCATTAAGAGTTAGGTACAGATGACTGAAACAACAATGCTCTGGTGACTTTAAGCAAATGATGATTTTTTCTTTCAGCAACCCCATTCTGTTGAGGGGTATCCACACATGTGAGTTCATGAACCATTCCTTTGTATTTAATAAATTGGGAAAGAAGATGATTAACATATTATGTACCATTATCTGATTTCAAGCGTGATACTTTTACAAAATTGGGTTTCAATCATATAATAAAACTAGATAAACAACTGTGTTACTTCTGCCTTATCTTTCATCAAGAAGATCCATGTTATCCAAGTATAATCATCAATAAAAGAGACAAACCACTTAGCACCAGAAATATTAGGGACCTTGGAAGGCCCCCAAACATCAGAATGAATAATGTTAAAAGGTTCAACACTTTTTATTTCACTAGAAGGAAAGGATACACGATGATGTTTTGCAAACTGAGAGTCATCACAATTAAAAGACTCAACAGACTGCAACACAAACAAAGATGGAAACATAGACTTAAGTAAACTAAAAGGAGGATGACCTAAGCGCTTGTGATGAAGCCAAATAAGAGAATCTGAAGTAGACTGACGAGTCATCAAATTCTGATTGCTGGTACCTTGTGCAGCAAATTCTGGAACTAGATGATACAACCCACCCTGCTCCTTAGCAACTCCAATTGTCTTCCCCGTGGTGAGATCCTGAAAAACACAATGAATAGGGAAAAAGGTTACAATGCAATTCAAATATGTAGTAAGCTTATGAGTAGAAAGGAGATTGGTAGAAAGTTGGGGAGTATGAAGGGCATTCTTGAGACACAAGGAGGGTTGAATTTTGATGTTACCAGAACCTACATCTGATGTGTGTGATCCATCAGCTACAACTATAGTACAGATACCTATAAGAAAAGTTGAATCTGAATATTATTGTATATTCAAGTGTGTATAACTGTACAAGAAGGCTCTCTATTTATAGAGACTAAAAGACCTAATGGGCTAAGCCCACAATCTAGACTAATTTAATAATAATAGACTAATATTATTTCTAACACTCCCCCTCAAGCTGGTGCGTATATATCAAAAGCTCCCAGCTTGTTACAAATATGATCTATTCGGGGACCTCTAAGAGCTTTAGTGAATACATCTGCAAGTTGATCATTGGAATTGACAAATGCTGTCTCGATCTCCCCTTACTGGATCTTTTCTCTGACAAATTGACAGTCAATTTCTATATGCTTGGTCCTCTCATGAAAGACTGGGTTAGAGGATATATGCAAAGCGGCTTGATTGTCACAAATGAGCTTTATAGGCTGTTGTTCACAGAGATGGAGTTCCTTAAGCAATTGTCTCAGCCAGATGAGCTCACAGGTTGCATTTGCCATTGCCCGATATTCTGCCTCCGCACTGGATCTGGCGACCACAGTTTGCTTCTTACTCTTCCAAGAGATCAAATTTCCTCCGAAGAGAACACAATACCCTGAGGTGGATCGTATATCTGAAGGAGAACCTGCCCAGTCAGCATCTGAATAACTAGAGATCTCTGAACTCCCTTTATTTGTGTATAATAAACCTCTTCCTGGCGCCTTTTTAATATATCAGAGAATTCTAATAACTGCATCCCAATGGGAGTCACAGGGAGAATCAAGAAATTGACTTGCAACACTCACTGCAAAGGAGATATCTGGCCTTGTCACAGTAAGATAATTCAATTTTCCAACTAGTCGGCGGTAGCGACTAGGATCTGGCAGTGGCTCCCCCTGTCCTGGTAATAGCTTAACATTGGGGTCCATAGGTGTATCAATGGGTTTACAGCCTAACATGCCAGTCTCATTTAGGATATCCAGTGCATACTTCCTCTGACAGATGGAAATGCCCCGCCTAGACTGTGCAACTTCGATCCCCAAGAAATATCGAAGTCTGCCAAGATCTTTGGTCTGAAATTGATTGAATAAATGCTCTTTCAACTGATCAATCCCGGTCTGATCGCTGCCTGTAATGATAATGTCATCAACATAGACCAGGAGATAAATGCACTGGCCAGAAGAGCTATGCCGGTAGAAGACAGAATGATCGGCTTTGCTTCTGATTAAGCCAAAGGATTCAACAACTGAACTAAAGCGGCTAAACCAGGCCCGAGGAGATTGCTTCAGGCCATATAAAGATTTCCGAAGTTTACATACCATTCCAGAACTCTCCCCCTGAGCAACAAAACCTGGTGGTTGCTCTATATAAACTTCCTCCTGCAAGTCGCCATGTAGAAAATCATTCTTAATATCAAGTTGGAGAAGGGGCCAGTGATGAATGGCGGCAAGGGCAAGAAACAGGCGAACAAAAGCCATCTTAGCAACAGGAGAAAAGGTATCCCCATAATCAAGACCAAAAATCTGTGTGTATCCCTTGGCCACTAAGCGAGCTTTAAGGCGATGAACAGTGCCATCAGGACCAACTTTAACTGTGAACACCCATCGACAACCAACAACAGATTTCCCGGGAGGAGCACGAACAAGACCCCAAGTGCCATTGGAGTGAAGTGCCTGCATTTCATCAAGCATCGCCTGGCGCCACCCTGGATGAGATAGTACTTCACCTGTGGTTTTAGGGATGGAAACAGAAGAGAGACTAGAAACAAAAGTAAATGTTGTGAAGAAAGTCTGTCATAACCCAAGAAAGAATAAAGGGGATGAGGATTTCGAATGGATCGAATACCTTTCCGAAGGGCAATGGGAGGAGTCTCTGATGGAGGATCCGAAGGAGAAGAGCCGACGGGAAAGGGCGATGTGTCATCAAGAGGCAAAGTCGGAGGAGGTGCAGGCTGACGACGCTGGTATGTGAGGAGAGGACGATCTGCAGGTATGGAGGTAATGGGTTGCTCCTCTGGAATACGGTCACCTGCAGCTGGTAAAGACAAGTCAAGAAAAGGAACAGGAAGGACCTGATCAACCTGTGACACTGGAGACAGAGTAGAGTAAAAAGGCTGCTGATCAAGGAAAGTGACATCAGCAAAAACGATATAACGCTTGAGATCAGGAGAATAGCAACGATACCGTTTTTGAAAACGTGTATACCCAAGGAAAATACATTTGAAGGCCTTGGATGTCAACTTGTCTTTACCTGGAGTAAGATCATGAACAAAACAAGTACAACCAAAAATATGTAAAGGCAGAGGATAAGAAGGTGCTCCAGAAAACAAAATACTGTGGGATACATCATTATTTAGCACAGAAGAGGGCATGCGGTTGATAAGAAAATATGAGGTGATAATAGCATCTGCCCAAAAATGGAGTGGGACGTTCATATGAATGAGAAGGGTACGTGCAGTTTCAACTAGATGTCTATTTTTACGTTCAGCGACTCCATTTTGTTGTGGTGTGTGGGGACAGGTAGTCTGGTGTATCGTCCCATGTGTATCCAGGAATTTAGAAAATTCAAGAGACACATACTCTTTTGCATTATCACTGCGCAAGATTTGAATAGAAGCACCAAATTGAGTTTTTATTTCTGCACAAAACTTTTGATAAATTGAAAATAACTCAGAACGATTTTTCATTAAATAAAAACTGTACAAGAAGGCTCTCTATTTATAGAGACTAAAAGACCTAATGGGCTAAGCCCACAATCTAGACTAATCTAATAATAATAAACTAATATTATTTCTAACAAGAAATAAAGGGGTCAGTGCAACAAGTCATATGATCCGTAGCACCAGAATTCACAATCCATGAAGTTTTCAAATCAGTACAAGAAGCAATAAAAGAATGAGTGCTTGAGTTCTTACCAGTCATAGCCAAAGTACCAGTACCTAGGGATATGCATGGGTCGAACCGAACTGGATTTTTTGAAAAACCTAACCGAATTGGTTCAATTCGGAAGTGGTTCGGTTCGGAAGTGGTTCAATTCGGAAGTGGTTCGGTTCGGTTGGAAACGGTTCGGTTCGGTTCAGAAATGGTTCGGTTCTTAAATTGGTTCTAAAAACCGGTTCGTTTCATGAACTGGTTCTTTAAAAACCGATTCGGTTCATGAACTGGTTTTTAAGAAATTGATTATTTTAAGGGCGGTTCGGTTCATGGTTCGGTTTAGTTTTTTGGTTATTTTGCACACCCCTACCAGTACCAGAAGGCTTACATAGTAGTTAATTGTGTCGCAATAGCGCCGCGAGCCGGCCGTATCGGCGTTGCAGTTCCTTGCCACACCGGAACGCAATAGCGGCCATTGCGATCGCATTTGCGGCCATATTGTTGTCTTAAGGCAAAATGTCAATTTTGTCCTAAATTTAAATGGGTAACAGAAAAAATTTAAGGGTTGTTTAGTCTATTCGCGTCTGTCTCTTTGTTACTTATGCTATCTCTGCCTTTAAAAAATGTTTCTTTTTGTCATTATTTCTATCATATATCTATTCCGCTAGTTCCGCAACCCGCTATAGCGTTTTTCGGGGTTGGTCACGAAATGCCGCAATCTGTGTTTGATAACTTTGAAGGCTTATTGAGAGATTTAAATATGGACCTAGATCCTTTGGACAACTTGACATCCATCATGACAGCCCTGCGACTTTCTTCCCCCCTGACAATGTGAAAAATTTCAGAAAGAGAAGGTAATTTTTTCTTACCAAGAATTTGAACTCGAATAGGGTCATATTCTGAGTTGAGGCCACGTTGGAAATCAAAGATTCGATTTCGTTCAACAGAAGTGGCCAGAGTGATTGCATTCTTGCTACACTCCATCTTCAAACTCTGGTACTGATCAAGCTCAGTCCATAACCCATTCAGAATGTCATAATACTTTGTCACAAAGAAAGAGCCCTTCTTGGTTAAAAAATCCTATTCCTCATGTCATAATAGGTGGCGGCATCTTGCTTCATTGAATAAGTCTTGCTAAGAACATCCCAGATCTCAAGAGTGGTAGGTAAGAACATGCAATGTTGACTAACCTCAGGAGTCATAGAATTCCATAGCCACGTCATAATAAGAGAGTCTTCGTCATCCCAATCAGAAAATTTTGGATATGTTTTGGCAAGAACAATTCCTTCAAGATGAGCAACTTTACGACGCCCTTTGAGAATGGTACGAACAAGTTGGGACCATTGTAGATAATTTTTTCCATTAAGACGATAATTCTAATGTAGAGAAGGAAGATCATTTGGAGAAAGAGTAGCCATCGTAACAGATGGTTGATGAGTTGGAGTGTCTTTGTAACGCTCCAATTTAATAATTAGATTGTTAACTTACTAATGGTATAAAAGACGCAATGAACCTCATTACCGTAGCGGAAGACTTACTAAAATTTTCGCAATTTATCAACATAATTTCATGATGCAACTTTTCCTTTTAATTTATTCCTACACTTTGCTATATTTATATTATATGCCTTGTTTCAATAAACTGTATAGTTCCATACCTGTACAAAATTTCAAATTAAATTCCATGTGATCATAATCAATGACCAATGACTATACGGATATGATAATTTATATCGTTCCGTATAGAGTCTAGCGGATAGCATAATGGCTGTAAACTGGACAACTAGGGATTATATCCCACTATTTAACCTTGTACCTGATAACAGACAATTCTATATCCAATGTACATAAACTGAAATATGGCTCAGTGCCATTCTGATTACGTCTACCATGTATAAACATAAACACAACGATCATGTATCTATAATATACAAATACACATAGGCAAACACATGCCTGTCAAAATGATTATCAACTATATACATGCATGATCAGATACTTCATGCACTAGCAAAACATGTCTACACAGACATTCAAAACAACCAAGTGTCTATTCTTGTTGAGTCCTCTATCCTCACTGCACTGGTCCTTTTCCCTTTGAAGGTTCTCCTGCTGCTGATGTACTTGTAATTTAAATTACAGCCCTACGACGGGGTGAGAAATGAATCCCAATAAGACTCAGAGTTTATGGAGTAGTCTCCTCCCATGAGTTCACTTTCTGCATGAAAGGCCAGATATAAAACATATAATACAACATGCAATCTTATCAATTTATATTACTGAATTAATACAGAAGCATTATACTTCTCCACTAATAATAATACAGAAGCTCTTGTACTTCCCATTGATAATGATACAAAAGCGTTTGTACTTCCCACTTGTAATATTACGGAAGCATTTGTACTTCCTGTTTAATAAATTAACACAACACAACATCTTGTATACTTATCTACTTGAATTATAATACATCACATCACAACATCAATGTACTTGTCTATATGAATGCTCATGAATGCACATGTATGCACATATACCAAATATCTCACTATCAATCATACACACATCTGAACCATCATCCATACTGGACTATGGTGGAACAACAATGAAGAGAAAATTCCTAAACTAAGAGCTTACCTGTAGAAACTCAAATCCAATGCTTACTTGAACCACACAAATTAATCCAATGCTTCTAAATCTTGTTCTTCAACCTATGTACCATCAAATTATAATTAAAACCAATTTATGCCACCACACAAGTCAAGGACAACTACCCTAGGTTTTTGGATTTATTACATATTACCATTTCCACCTGAATTGTATGTAAAACAAGGTTTTAAATACCTTAAGCCTACATACAAGACCCAAATAGGATTTCATATATTTTCTTTGGTTCTAATACTAACCAATCATCATTAAATGTCCTAAGGATCATTGTTTTACATAATAGCCCATGAATTGAACACTTGATTTGCACAATTATTTCAATATGGCCGAAATGCACTATTTTTGACAACATTGACATCCTGTGCCATTTAATTCATGAAAATTCCATTTCTTATCCAATTGATCTAAATTTTTGATATGTTATAATAGACACATGTACCTTTAATTTGCAACAAACCAAGCTTCATTTGGAGTCCTATAGTTTCATATATGGTTTTTCTAAAACAGCAGCCTCAAATTGACTTATAACCAATTAAAACCACGTGAAACATCATCATTTAATCATGATATTATCAAACCCTAACCCATCATATAATGCTTAATAAAATAACTTCCAACCATCAAAATCAAGATGTAATACCTTATTAAGCTTCCTTGTGAACTAGGCAACATTTTCCACCTAAGTACTTGTCAAAACCTTAACTTTCTCTCTCTAGATGAATAGTACCAGCCCTCTTTGAATGAGTGTTTCTCTCACTACAAGGCTCCTTAAGAAGAAAAGAAAGAGGATTTAGGTTCTCAAAACCAAAGGCTACAACTTTTGTGTAATTGAGTTTTTGCTAAAAATGACTTAAAACCACTTGAACTCTCAAGCTCTCTCTTCAGCCATGGTCACGGCTCCAAGAAGAAGAGAAGAAGCAATTTCGTGGTTGCCTTTAGGAGAAAGAATATGACCGGTTATGTATTGGAAAAAATCACTAAAGTTACTTAACTTTATACTTTACAGCTTTACATGAAAGCTTAATTCCTATTGGTTACTTTCATTCACATTAATCTTGTCATCATCTTATACAACATTCTAGAATTCTTACAAGTCACTTAGCCACCTCACATGTAGAAAGATGACTAGAATTGCTTACTTGTCCATTTGACACCTTTTGAACATTCAAACTTATCATTCATTGGTCCATTTGTTCAAGACTAATCAAACTTAATTCTAATTGGTTGGTCTTTACTTAACTTTGACCTTCTTGAATATAAAACATACAAGTCACAAAGAACTCACTCATGCATCAAAAATCATGCAAAGAATTCACAGAGTTAAGTTACTAACTTGACAACTTTGTATACGTCTTTGACTTAAATCAAATTCCATTGGTTATTTAATTTACATACTTTGACCTATTTTTAAAAATTAATCTAGACATTTTTTGATCATAATAAGATCACTTTGAACTCATGAAATTAACTATAGAATTTAATTACATCATCAAAATCAAGCTTTGAACTAACCTTGGTCAAATACCAAACTAATTCTGACTTTTCACGTAATGACATCTATGTCCCTACATATACCTTAAACTTATATTAGGGTCCTATTAGACTTGTCTGGCATTAATTGTATCCTTGTATATCTTGTCATCTTAATTGCATGATCAATGAACCATTACTTGACATTACTTGTCACAATTTCCTTGAACACAACTACTTGATCCCTTGTAAACTTGACTTGATCTTTTGAACACTTACTTGATTTTCTTATTTAGCCTAACTTGATACTAAGTGTTGTTATAGTCTTCAACACTTGACATAAAGCTTGCCAACAACAAAAACAAAAAACGTTAAAAAAGAATAAAAAACTTCGCCGGAACAGTGACAAAACACTGTGGGACCACTGGTTGACTGTGCCTGAGTCGAAATGCCAATGTAGGCACAGATCTAGACGCGCAAGGAGGAGGCGAGTTTGTCTGTCCAAGTCGCACGTGAAAATGATGTACCATCCGCCGCTGCAATGTTTGGAAGGGCGCGTCTGTTTCACGCGCGTGAGGGAACTTGAGCAACAGTTTCGAGATGGGTCCTTGACAGAGGAGATCGCCTCGTCGTGGTGATCACAATTGTGTAGATCGCCAGAACAGTAACTGGTGACAGTGGTCAACAGTGAAGATGATCTAAACAAATAGTGGTTCTCTCAGTCTAAAAGGTCCTCGGAAAAAATTTCCGTTGGCTGTTGGTGGCGGCGAGAGGCAAAAATAAGGGTTTTGTTTTAAAAACGGTAGTATTCTAATATAATTTTAATAGTTGTGTAATAGCTGTATAAGAGTTCTCTATTTAAAGAGACTAAAAGATCTAATGAGTTAAAGCCCAAATACACTTATAGAGTATTCTAGCTAATACAAATAATAAATAAATAATTCTAATATTTACAACAGTAATCATGTATGATTATTTCACAGATGTGAGAATTTGACCTAATTCAAACTAATCATTACATCTCTTTGGTTAATTTAATACATAAAAGCAACTTTCATTCACAGTCAAACAAAACTGTCTTTAAATTCTTTATAAATTTATATATCAAAACATAAATTAATTATTTCGTATTTGGTTGTCAATTTTCATGAAGATTGATTATACAGTACTTTATCAAATGGAAGCGTTTGACATACAGATACACTAATTAGTAATCTTGTAGATAATGGAAATTTCCATCTGGTAATAATCATACTTGTGAATAGCCCCGCTTTAGCGGAGTTGCGTTGCGGTGCAGTGGCCGACCGCCACAAACCGGGCCGCTACGGTCAAGCAAAGTGTAGCGGATGTAGCGGCCGCTACTGCGGCTGAATCGCGGCACTATTGCGCCACTATAGTAGTTTCTGCAAAAGTGTTATTGTTGTACAAGGAAGAGATTTACAACTTAGACACAAGTGAAAGTGAAGATGAAGATTTGGATGTTCATGATTTTAATTATGATTAGTTCCTTAAGTTCTTTGATTTTGACATTTCACTTAAGTGGCAGTTTGGATTTTGGCTAATTTTGCCACTTTATTTTGTTGTATTACATTATTTGATACTTTAATTCCTTCAATCTGCTTATCATTTGAATTTTAATGTTTGAAATCATTTATGTTTGAGTTTAAGATCCTTCAAATTTGTTTTTTATGTCACATTTTCATATTTTAAGTTTTATATTTGTGGAGTACAATTTAGTATATCACTTAGGTACACTTTGCACAATAGCGTTGTAGCGCTACCCGCTATAGCGCTATAGCAGTTTGGAGGGTCAGTCGCTATCCGAGATTAGTAAGTATGGTAATAATAACTCAGTCAAAAGGAGAAATATGGAATAAATAAAGACCCTGTAACTTGAATATATGCTGCTTTATATGGAAAACTTTTGTTCTAAACCCCAAAGTAATTCTGTGTTGAGCAACACTTTTAAGTCTTGTGTAAGTGTTGTCACAGTTCAATTGAATTTGATATTAAGTCTTATCCTCCCTCCAAGTTCTGGAAATTATTGTAAAACAAGAACATAAAGTGAAATGTAGAGAAAGGAATGACCCAATCCAAAGATTGAGCCCCAGCACTAGGAGGCCTATACCACTATGAATTCCAGTCAATTTTTGCCTAAACTCTCTCCACTCTCTTCCTTCCCATCTATCCTAATGTCCAATCTGAACTCTTTTGCTTCCCACATTCCTTCCCATGTAAGCAAGGTTGTTACAGCTCTCTTTGCTCATCGTTTCCTCTTATGCTCCTTACTCATTTTCCATAGGTAGTAGTTATATGTGGCCTGACATTGTTTTCTAATTTTTCATTTTTTAATTTTTCTGAAACATTGATATTGAATAAAGTTATGTGCATTTTATATTATGCTGTGTTATTTTATCCCTTGCGTCATAGGTGTGGACTAGTGTTGCCAGTAATTTTGATCTATATTACATTATTACTTTGAAATTTGGATCTATATTGTTTAGTTCTTGTACCTATATAATTGAATGTATTTTGTGGCTAAGAAATTTTGACATGATTGTTTTTTTGGGTTATTCTGTATTTAATTCATGATAAAATTATCTTCATTTGATTGACAACTGAAGGGAATCAGAATGCTGAGAAATTCTGTGTTATCTGTGCAGGAAATTGCATGGCAGAGGCTTGATGAACTCCAACCAGCAAGTGATGAAGTGATATCTCGTGGGATCACTGGCCTTAAGCTTTATATGGTGGCCCCTTTTCTGGCGTGAGTACAACCACTTATGATTTTGATAGTTTTGGTGAATGTCTCATGCGTTGTCAAAGTTCAAAAAGATTCACTGCCTTCATGCAGATCATTGAAATCCTGGATTTCAGCGCACCAACCGCCTATGGCTCCTAGATCTGATTTGCCTCTTAAAGGTACGTCTATTTTATCACAATGCAGGTTGGCTACAAACATCAGTTATGTTATTTAAACTGCCTGAGGTCATAGGATGAAGTTTAGTTGCTCAACTCCTGGCTGTCTCTGGGCTCGAGTTAATTTCCAGCAGCTAGTTCCATGTGTCGCATTACATTATGCATTGCAGTCATACAGCAGCCCATCATGATTGCTGATTTTGAAATTGAGGTACAGTTGAAATTTGAGAAGTGGGATGTGTCAGTACTGGAGGTAGTTAGCTCCGATGTTGTGCAGACTGCAGGTTCCTTTGCTACAAAAACTTTTGAGTATACAAGATTTGTCAACAGGCATGGGATTCAAAAGGAAAACCAACTGTGGATGAGCTTGCATAAATAAGTGTTACTTATTTCAAATTTAGTACTGCAGTGCATTTTTAGTTTGATCCTTGCAGATTTTCCGTAGTGTACATTCTTACAATAGTTAGGATTGCTAACTTGCCTTTACTTTTGTCCAGGGATTTGTGTGTGGAAAGCAAAGCACAGTTCCACTGGAAGTAGCACCATAATAATAGACAGCCAGCCAACAAAACCCGAATCTGATTCTCACCTTCTTGATGTGGGGCCTGGAAGGAGCTTTAGGAATTTCAGATTTGATACTGCCTTAATTTTTCAAGCAATGGAAGCTGCCTTTTCCTTATGAAGGTCCAGCTGAATTGATATTCCCCCATTTCACTTGCATGTCAATGTGGGTATAGTCACACTCTCCATGCTAGTTAGGTTGCTGTACATCATGATGTTTGTCAAGTTGTATGGTTGAGTATTATGTACATTATGTACAGTTAGTATTCCTACCATATAAGCATTCTAATTGGGCTATTATTTGTAAAACTAGAGAAACAGTCGAATGTAGAAGTTACGCTACTCTATCATTAGTACTCATTGACACATTAACGTGGTCTTCTGCTAGAATGAAACTGATTTGTATGTCATACAACCCCTTTGTATACTACAGACAACGTCACAGAGAATCATTTGCAAGGGGTGACTCAGCTTTGGAAGAGAATGTTCTGAATGAGGGGTTGTCAGGGGGAATTTGGTTAGAGGAGAGAAGAGGGGGGGGGGGGGGGGGGGGGGGGGGGGGGGGGGTGGTTCAGTTGGGTGAGGTGGCATAGGAAAAAGGGTTAAAGCAGGGGGAATGTGAGAGGGGAGGCTAGGCTGGAATTGGAACCAGCCTCATTGTCCTGCATTTGGTAGCTAATTTCTCAAATTGGAGTAGAATTGCTGCTACTATTAATTCTCCCTTTTCGTTGTACTTAGTTCCTTGATACTTTGTTACTTGTACTGTTTCTTATTTCATATATCAGAAAATCCAGTTTACTAGGCCAAAAAGTGTGTTATTTTCCTTTTTTTAATTCTTACTGAAATCCAGTTCTTAACAATATGGTAATGACTATTATAAATCCTTACAACTTTGCATGTGGTTTGGTGTCTCAGGTATAACAATTCTTGTAAAACAATTTTCTGAAATGAAATTATTTTGATGATCTTATGTAATGGGGATTCCTCTGGTTTATAACTATATATTTCGCCGTGTCTGTATAGCCTGTATAGCATTGGGTTGTTGGCGACAGGGATGTCCGTCTATAGAATTCTCCTTGGAAATTGATCTGTAGATTGTCTTAATACAAGAAAAAATTACACTTCTGGCTTTCGCACCACAAACCTCTTCCATTTCATGCTTTACTGCTTCAGATGGACCTTGTACCCTCCTATCTGCAAGGGATAGGATGCTGCTGAGGAAATTAGCAGACACTGCCGCAGGATTGCTTAGCCTTGACCAAGAATCTACGTCGGGAATGGAATATCTCTATTAAATTTTCGTTTACCTCACACTGCTTAGTGAAATCTTTCTTAGTTTCTAGTGGATTATCTGGTATTGCAGCTATAAGTCATGGACGGACAAAAAATTTCACTTCATTTGAGCCAACGTTCAAACACTCTTAAAAACAAGCGACTTAAAGAATCAGCCTCGAAGGTGAACGGGTCCTTCCCACAATTCCCAGTATTCAAGAAATCTAACTGTTAGAATCATCATTCACAATCATCTAAATAATAATAACAATCAAGAGATAACATATGTTTTCTCCATATAGCTTCAAAGCCTTTCTATTTGTTGGCAATATATCTCTTGTTGGAAAAAACAATATTAATTTTTCTTCTAATTATATATATATATATATATATATATATATATATATATATTCCAACAATAACAATGCAGTAAAAGCAAAGCAAAGCAACACAACAATATTTTTATTTTTTTGAAAATATTCCAATCGGTTCATCGCTTTATGATTAGTTCGATTCGGGCCGGGTCTCGAGATTAAGGCTTTAACAACACGTAACAATTTTAGATATGGAAAATTTTCCTTATTATGAGTAAAAACCATATTGGTTTTGGAGTTCTCAAATATTTCACTATCTAAAAAATTATTCAACAAAAAGAGGTATTTACCAATTTTAAACATGAAAAATCTCCCCAATGTGACGAGTAAAAATTATCCCCATGATTTTCTTACTATCAATAGAAGTGAGATTACAAAATTATCCAATAATAGCTACAAAAAATTAGAGCAGTAATAAAACCACTTTAAGTTTTGTTGCTAAGAAAGACAAGAGGTATTCAACAATTTTACATGGAAACCCCCTCAATGTGAGAGTAAACCCAATATGTAGCAATTTTACATGTGGAAAACCTCAATGTGGGAAGTAAAAACCACATGACCGTTTTCAAAATCCACCCATCATTCTCACTATCAACAATTGCGATATTAAAAAATTATGCATCAATTGCTACAAACAATTATTCAAAAAAGCATAGGTTTTGTTTGAAATTACTTCTACCACTAGAAAACTCCAATTAGCAATTTGAATGTTCAAATTAAAAGAGAGGAACACACAAATAAAATTTGGGGATGCTGCAAAGGTTAATTAAAGAGATAAGTTTCTTTGAACTTACTACCATGATGTAGAACAATAATATTTGATCTGGATAAAATATGATAGGCCCATCAAGGGACCAAGTATATAGAACAAAGGCCCAAACCCGTAAGGCTCAAAATGGGGCATGATGGCTTACATCGCGCATAAACATGGCACGATGTCATCATCGCGCATGAAACCGCTCTTTAACATAACTTCAGAGATAAAGAAGCAAACACAGGAACTAATAAAGTTCTACCGCACCATTAAGCAAATAGACAGAGGATAGCACCAGCGCGCCACTACTCTATCAAAGTAGCCTGGCATTAAGAGATAAGACTATTAATACACAGGTTGAACCTGTAGCCCTTGAACGGCCAATCAGAGGCCATACCACCTTCTTAAGGCGGCATCGAAACTACTATATAAACAGAGGATACATGCCCAGGTATAATCATCTAATTCAGTAAGAATACACATACACCTGCCATTGATATTGACTTGAACGTCGAAGTGTCATTGCAGGTACCCCCCAGTCAGGCTCACCGCACTGAAGGAGAACCACAGTCCTTTCATCATCATCAACCTCTACCACTCCAAGAGACAGATTACCCCAGAAGCCTTCTTACTTCAACCGTGTGTGATTTAGCCCAGTACACTTTGGCCAGCCCATATTGTATTTGGTCTGATCATTGGCGCCGTATGTGGGGAGCTATCCTTCAGAACCCATCTCTTTACAATCCAAAAACATGGTTGATACTAGAAGCAAATCCCAGAACGGCTCCAAAGGGAAGCAGGAGGAGACACCTGCCTCCCGAGAGAAATCAGCATTGTCGGTGGCACCAATCTCTGTGCACCACGATGACCCACCCACAACTCAACACTTGCTGAAACTCATCACTCAACAAAACAAAAAAATTGCCCAGCAGAATCGAGACTTAGCTCGGTTGAAAAAATCAAGAAAAAATCAAGAAAAACAAAAAGAACCAGAGAAAGAGGCCGAAAAAGAATTTGAAAATTCCGGTGAGAGCGAACTAGTACAGGAGCATTCAAAGCAAGATCCTGGACCCTATGGTCATAACAAAAAAAGGAGAAGAACCCTCTGGTCATAACAAAAAAGGAGAAGAACCTTCTGGTCATGACAAAAAAGGAGAAGCAAAAAAAGAAACCAACGAAAACTCCCAGGGGAATTCCAGGACAGTTTCGCATGTGTTTCACCCATTCACCCCATGTATCATGAACGTCCCCATTCCCAGGGACGTAAAAATTACAACTGAGAAATATAATGGAAAGGGAGACCCGCAAGAAAATCTCGAACAATTCCAGACGAACATGATGGCGCAAGATGTTGTTGATCGCTTGCCGGTTATTCCCATCAACCCTGAAGCAGGTAGTGCTTAGATGGTACTATGCGCTACCACGTAATTCAGTTCAAAGCTGGGAGGATCTAACTAATCAATTCCTCGTACGGTTTGCAACAAGCAAAGCACAGTACAAATCCACACATGCCTTGAAGACTGTACGACAAGGGGCACATGAAACCCTGCGAGATTATCTTAATAGGTTCTTTGATGAGGCACTCTTAGTAAGAGACTTAGATCCGCAAGTTTCCCTGCACCCCATCATAGAAGGATTACTCGAAGGTCCTTTTACTATGTCGTTGGCCAAACAACGCCAACGTAACATAGAAGAAATAAGAGCGCGATCAGAAAAATTTATGAATCTTGAAGACTATAAACGATCGCGGGATACTTCTAATATCAAGTCGAACGTAGACAATTTCGAAAGGGATGTCCAAAAGAATTCTCAAAGAAGATTTCGCGAAAAAAGAAAGTGGGAGAGGTTCGACAATTATACTCCCTTGAACATATCTAGAAGACGAATCTTGAAGGAAGTCTTCCAAACTGGTTATGTACGCGTTAAGACTATTAAGTTGTTTTGTTTTTCATTGTAGCATTCCATTCCACGCTACATTCTTTTAATTGTGTGATTTAAGTAACCAATAAAAGTTACTAATAGTTGAACCAATAAGAATAAGGTTTGAAAAGTCAAAGTTTTACTAAGTAGAAGAAATATTAATTGAGTTACATTTAGCTTCATAGTCGACAACCCCATTTGGTTTTCACGCTCTTTTCGTTCTTCCTTGCGTCCATGTGCAGCGAACTTCTTTGGAGAGAAAGGGCAAGCTTTTGGTTCCTTCAACACTCATTTTTAGACCTTGAGCCTTTCATGAAACTTGTAGAGTGGGACCTAAGATCATACCCCAAGTGAAAGCGCCTTGTAAGAAGCCTTATTTGGTGAGATATTCCCCTTCCATGGTTGCGACCTCAAGGCTGTCAAGGGAGCTCTAGTGGACTGCCTTCGTTATTTCTTGTTGGAGAAAATATCCTAGCTTCTAGAGAAGTTAATTAAGGTATGTAAATTGATCTTTAATGAATGTAATCATGGCTGGAAAACAGATTTATAATGTGTTTTGGATGAATTTTATGGAGGTTAAAGGATGTTTGTATGTTGGAATTTAATTGATTCATGGTTTGTTGTTATTGGATGATGAATTCTTCTAGTTGTATGCTTAAAACAATATGCACATGGGGTGAATTAAGGAACCCCATATGGTTCGACCTTTATGTGTAAAAAGATGCACACTAGGTGTTTGTAATAATGCCTAAAAGAAATCAAGAATTAAGAAGGTCTTGTGATGAATTAAGTTGAAGAAAATGATGTAAAGTTCACTAGATTTTGGTGATATCCCTATAGGGCAAATCTTCCCTATGAATGATGAATGGTATGGAAGTGATTACATAGGTTTGTAATGAGGTATACATAAGTTAAAGATGCATGAGAATTGATTAAATCATGATACAATGAGTTTGAATTGAAAATAATCCTTGAATCCTTTGTTTTTGGATGCCTCAGCCTTTGTAGAAATTTAAGGGTGGATATTATTATGAAGTTGTCAACAAAGATTAGAGTATGTTAAATAATTTGTTGAAGATTGAATCCATGGAGAACCAATTTAGAATCTTTAGAAAAAGTGTTAACTCTAGGAACCTACACATGTGATTTTCAGCCCTCTTCATCAAAATGTGTGAGAGTGGTGTTTGAATACTTGTTTAAGTAAAATCTTTAACGTGTGGTTGTATAAGGTGCAATGGATTCACTTCTTGGTTAATTAAGAATGTAAAGTTCATAAGTTTAGTATGAAAGTGTTATCTATTTTATAAGAACAACTATGTAATTTAATAAAAAATTATTGAGGGCTTGTGATTGAATTATTAATCACACAAATATGAAATAGATCAATCTAAGTAGTTAAATGAAAGGATGTTAGTTATGTGAAGTTAATAGAAATTTTATGTAAGAAATATTTGTATGAGAATCAAGTTAATTTGATTAAGTATGGCAACAAAAGAATTGTATATATGTTTATATATAGAATTCGGCCATGAAGGAATAATGGGCATAGATTATGTGTTCTCAACAGTGTTTTCTCCGAACGACCGGAAAACTCCATTCATCTGATCAAGTATAATTAAAGGACAATGGTTAATGTTAAAAATTAGATTTCTTAAATAGGTTTTGAATTTATGGACGTTTAGTGGAATCAGAAGGAAATTCAAATGAGTTTGAAATTGCGTGAGGTGGCGGTGGGACCCACTCCACTTAAACCACTTAAGCCACATCATCCTAGGACACTATTCATCATCTTCTCTTCCCTCCTTCAAGAAACCTGCAGCCCCCTCCCCCAAAAACCCCATTTGCATCCAAAATTTCATTTCACCATAACTTGATCATTTCTTAACCAAATCAAGTGATTTTTGTGTTGAAATTTGTTGGAAACAACCTTCTAAACACATTGGTACCACTCTTGAGCCTTGAAACCGTGTATTTGAGGAGATCCTTGGCATTTTCAGTTCCGAATTTGTGAGGAAAAATGGAGGTTCATGGAGTCATTTGAGCTTCCATTGCTTAGAGGAGTCTTGGGTTAGCACCTAGCCTTGATTGTGAGTGTATTTCCATCCCATTTACATGGTTTGATTGTAGTTTATTTTCATGAACCCTACACCTTAATTTCATGATTGGTGATGTTAGAGAGCTCAATTGGAAAATGTGTATTAGATGATAATGCCTTAGAATGATGTATTAAAGCTAGAAATGCCATGAAAAATTTAGGTGAAAAATATGGATTTTAACTTAGAAATTTTGGGGAATGTCATGACTAAGGATTTTGGAATTTTGTTGGGCTTTGATTATTGAGTTGTGGTATGGTTGTATGTTGATATAATGGGAGTGTGTGAGGTGTAGAGTGGTGAAAATTGAATGAAAGTCTCTTGGAGGGACATAGGTTGAATTTCGGCCATAATTGAGAAAAATGTGATATTGTGTTGAAAAATTATTTGGATGATGTGTTGTGTAATTAAATGGTATTTAGATAGGTTGTGTGGTGGTTGGAAAGTGGTAGAATCTATGGAAAACAATAAGTGGTGTTAAGGACATAAATGAACCTAGAGGAAACTATTTAGCAAAACGATGCTTAAAAGACGTAAAACGGAAAAACGACACTTGAATTAGCCTCATGGAAACCTAAGGATGAGTGACAAAATGAGAAAGAAAATTTAGAAAAATAAATCTCTAAATAACACATGTTTGGCCGAACCATCAAGGAGGATGGGGAAGATTTTGTGATTTTCGCGTTCTAATGGAAATTGGCGTATACTGATAACTGTATATGGTTGTATAGGTTGCCGTACGTCGACTTGAATCTCGAACCGTGAATCGGAAGAGTGCCCTTGGTCCTGGACCAAGTGAGTTGAGGTAAGTGGAGGAACCAATGCAAGTATAATGTAAATTTCATGAGTTTATATGAATTTTGAGTAATTAGGGAATGTCCTCTGTGTAGGCATTCTGTTGAGAAACAAGTTTGGAAAATAAGCTGCTGTGGAGCTAGTGAAGAGACATACTAAGGTAACCTCTTGGTACTGGGGCTTGTTCCTCTTTTTCTGTTCCACCTTGCCAGTTGATGGCAATGGTAGGAAGTGTATATGAGTAGTGTAGAACAACATGAGCATGCATGCATTATCACAGTGGGTACTTATGTACCGAGTCTCTGGCCAGTAGACAGTTAGCCTTCGGGCAGTGCGGACTTCCACTGGATAGGTCTCCGAGAGGGAGTTCCAGTTGACCTAGGGTCGTGGTGTGTGATCCGGATAGGAGCACACTAGGAATGTCTCGGGTGTTATGGATGGTTGGGGCATCATGGTTGTGGTTCTTGGAACACACCTTGGATGATACCCGTAGGCTTATATGCCGAGGACGTTGCGTGGTATTGGTAGCTACCATCCCGCTTCGTCGTATTTTATATCCCGATATTCCCCAGTTTCTCTAAATCCCTTGCTATATCCCGTTTTGAAAGTGGTTGTTTTATATTATTTATATGCATCGAAGTGAACCATTGGGCGGAGTTTTCTCCAGAACCTCTGGATTATTGAGATATATTCGTATATCTCACCCCGTCTCGGGGCATTTATTTTAGGAGGTAGCAGTGGCACAGGAGTGCGGGCAAAAGGCCCGTAGGATGAGTCGTGGGAGCATTGTCATTATTTGTTCATGATATATATTTTTCCTAAGACTAGTTAGTTGTTATGTCATTTGAAGTTATGTTTAAAGTTGTAAATTCAAGTTCATATTTCAAGTTGTAAATTCAAGTTATGAATATGTACGTTGTTATATTTAAATGAGATGTTGTAAATATATGAGAATATCGATGTAATATGATGGAAGGGCTTTAGGCCTATTGTATGATGATGATTATATGCTTATGTTGAGAAATGGCATGTAAATGGATCCTTGAGATTGAAACAAGTTAAGAATTTTAAAGTGAGCATTATAGTATAAACTATGTAATAAATATAAACTGAATTGGGTTGTAAGTGCCCCAAGGCATTGCTGGTCCATGTGTGTGCCACCCATTGGATTATTAGGTATATTGTGGTATTAGCAAGCTTATGTAAATTTGGGGATTTAAGGAAAAACAAAGGAAACTCCGGCGAATTTTCTGTAGAATTGGCAGATTTTAGGTGAACTTCGGGAGAGCATATCTCCCTCCACAGAGGTCCGATAGGGACGTGCCATACGCCATTTTGAAGGTTGATAGGTCCTCTACCTTGTGTCAAAAGTTGGGGAAAATCTGGGTTGATCTTCGGTCTGAAAAAAATGCAGGAGCGCAGACTGCTCATGTGCTTACTGCACATGTGGCAGTTCTGGACCGGTTTTGGGAATTTTATTCCCGCCTCGTTTCTTGGTCAAATTAAGCGCATGATATATCAAATCGAAGATAGAGGTGTCTAGTTTATGTTGTAAAAATTTGAGGGCAATTGGATTAGTAGATTCAATGCAGTAATTCCGAGAGTGAGAGAGGTTTTGAGTTGCTTTGGGGTTGGTTGGCTGTTTTGCTTATCCAACTTCAAACGGCGATAACCGGAGCAAATGAGCTCCGAATTGAGCATGTTATAGCTTGTTGGAAAGGGAATTAAGTAAGACAAGAATATAATCTGAGAAGAAGGTCTGGTTGTGAGCGGTATGTTCGCAGAAAATTAATGAGTGAACCATGTTCGAAGAGGTAAGAACGTAAAGTTTAGTAATTAGCTAAGTGAGTTTATTGGAACCCCTTAGTAACTTGTAATAAGTAAAGTAAGTTATAAAAATTGTTTAAATATGTCTTCCGCAAGAGTTTACGGTTACGGTCACAGCTTTTAATTATTACGCTTTTTATGTTTTAAAGGCTCGCGTAATAATTGAAAAAAGTTTATTCGCATTTTTGTAAATGAATTGCTGTGATTGTAACTGCGCTTAATATCATATTAATGTTAACAATACCGGTGTACAACGGGCTGTTACAGAAAACACGTGGAGGGAAGGTAAAATGTTTAAACTTTAAAACAGCCCACGACTGTCATTAAGCACCCACGTAATTACGGTGGCATTAAATGCGTCTGACAGTTAAACATCTAATCAACCGTTTTTAAGCGACTAAGAAATGATGATTTTTTGACATGATTATTGCGACATTGAGTGAACGCGCCAAAAAGCATATCACGCCTGAAAAGTACATATATAACTCCCAGCTTTGCCATATACCAAAACTGCGAGCTAGGGGGCAATTGATCTGGATAAAATATGATAGGCTTATAAAGGGCCCAAATATATAGAACACAGGCCCAAACCCGTAAGGCTCAGAATGGGGCGCGATGGCTTACATCACGTATAAACATGGTGCGATGTCACCATCGCGCATGAAACCTCTCTTTAACATAACTTCAGAGATAAGGAAGAAAACACAAGAACTAATAAAGTTCCACCGCGCCATTAAGCAAATAGACAGAGGACAACACCAGCTCGCCACTACTCTATCAAAGTAGCCTAGCATTGAGAGATAAGGCTATTAATGCACAGGCAGAACCTGTAGCCCTTGAAAGGCCAATCAGAGGCCATACCGCCTTCTCAAGGCGGCATCAGAACACTACTATATAAGCAGGGGGTACATGCCCAGGTATAATCATCTAATTCAGTAAGAATACACATACACCTGCCATTGATACTGACTTGAGCTTCAAAGTGTCATTGCGGGTACCCCCCTAGTCAGGCTCACCGCGCTGAAGGAGAACCATAGTCCTTTCATCATCATCAACCTCTACCAGTCCAAAAGACAGATTACCCCATAAGCCTTCTTACTTTAACCGTGTATGATTTGGCCCAGTATACTTTGGCCAACCCATATTGTATTTGGTCTGATCAATATTAATTTCCTATGTTTTCAGTCACATAAAATACTTCTAAAGTCTCCAATCCAAAATCCAAATGACTTAATCAAGAATCTTATGTGTTGAAATTACTGCAAGAGTTTCAGTTTGATCCAATAATGAATCAAAGGCATATGACTCTTTGAGTCTTGCTGTCATCTACAAAATTATGTATAAACTAATTTCGTTCACGAAATTTCAAGTATCATGAGTGACATCTAATTAACAATTATACTGCACAAAATCAAGGATAATTAGTCCGACTAAAAACAATTCAGCTCAATCCAACATTGAACAAAGGAAATCTTCAAGGAGGAAGGAAATTGCTTCCTTTCAATTCACAAAAAAAAAACATTTAAGCCTCTTCTTGTTTTTCTTCAACCTATTTCTTTTGATGGTTCGTTTATTCTCTCCCTGTCTACCACTACTCTTTCTTACTTTTGTAATAAGTAACCTAAAAAATTACATGCCTAGACCTTTGGTTTGTTATGTGAAAAGCCCAAAAATGTCCCCCAGTCCAATGGAAGAGATTCCGAACATTAATACTAATTCGAAGAAAAAGATGGCTAAACAATTATTGTAAATATTAGAATTATTTTATTATTATTTTGTAATAGTTAGAATACACTATAAGTGTATTTGGGCTTAGCCCATTAGATTTTTTAGTCTCTTTAAATAGAGAACTCCTGTACAAATATTAAACAATTCATAATATACAAATCTTCTTTTCTAGTTGGTATCTGAGCTCTCGATTCTGAGGGCTCTGCTTCAACAAATCACCGCCTCTAAAACCAAACCCTTTTTGCCTCTCGTCGCCACATAGCCGTCGCTGGAAAAAAAATTTCCTGGGACCTTTTGGACCGTGAGGATCACTGTTTCACTCCGTTTTCTCAGATCTATCATTCTACGGAGGTTTCTTTTTCATCAGACGACCGGAACAACTCAAGAAAAAAAGCGTATTGTTCACCGGTACTGTTTACGCGACACTGTTCATTGTGCACTATTCATCGGGTACTGTTCATAAAAAAAAGGGAGAGAAATTTATTTTGTTTTTCTGATCGAATATGTTTGGTAAGATCACACACCCTACATCTCTTCTTACATCTTGCACTGATTTCAAAAATTCATGGATTATGGATTTTGGTGCAACTGATCATATGATCTGTCTAGCTAATTCTTTTCTTTCATATCACCCTACTATTGGTATCCGTACTGTAGCTGTAGCTGATGGATCCCACAAATCAGTTGTGGTTTTGGTAACATTCAAATTCAACCTTCCTTATTTTTAAAGAATGTTCTTTATGTTCCTCGGCTCTCTACCAATCTTATCTTCACTTATAAGCTTACAACTAACATGAATTATGTTGTCACCTTTTTCCCTACCTATTGTGTAATTCAGGATATCACCACGGGGAGGACGGTTGGAGTTGCTAAGGAGCAGGGTGGGTTGTACTATCTCATTTCAGAGCATGCTACAAGGGATACCATTCATGAGTCATCACCCATCTACTTCATTCTCATAGATTTGGCTTCATCACAAACGCCTGGGGCACCCGTCATTTGGCTTATTGAAGTTAATGTTTCCTTCTTTGTTTAAGGATCAGCAATTGACTCCTTCCAGTGTGATGTTTGTGAGCTTGTGAAACACCACCGTGTGCCTTTTCCTTCAAGTTCAATAAAGAGTATTGAGCCTTTTACTCTTATCCACTAGATGTTTGGGGCCTTTCTAAAGTACATAATATTTCAGGTGCTAGGTGGTTTTTCTTTTATTGATGATTGCACTCGGGTGGTATGGATATTCTTGATGAAAGACAAGTCAGAAGTACCAGAATTATTTATTCGATTTTATCAAATGATCGAGACACAGTTTGGTAAAAGTATTAAGCGATTAAGATCTGACAATGGTACGAAGTATGTCAACCAAGATCTGTCACAATTCGTTTCAGATAAGGGTATGATTCATGAGCTCACATGCGTGGATGGATACCCCTCAACAGAATGGGGTTGTTGAAAAAAAAATCGACATTTGCTTGAAGTCACCAGAGCATTATTGTTTCAGACATCTGTACCCAACTCTTACTAGGGAGAATCCTTATTAACTGTAGCTTATTTGATCAACTGCCTGCCTTCTAGAGTCCTTGGGCATGTAAGTCATGTTGATCTCATGACCTATTTTTGTAACACCCCGTTACCGGACCGGTGTGTTATCAACAAATATGATATTAAGCACAGTTACGATCACAACGTTTATTTGTAATTACGGGAAAACTTTTTCTTTTTAATATCGTTTGTACTTTTGAAATGACTGTGATCATAACTAAAAACTTATAGCGGAATTACGAATACATTAGCTTAATACCATGCAACTTGCATTTAAACATGCTAAGTGGATCCCATAAACCAACAGAGCTAAAAACTTATCCTATCCATGAGTAACACTAAGAGTTCTCGCCTTTTTATATGCTCTAACAACTTTTATACCTCTCAAATGCTTCTCATTCATTGATATATTATAGGTTTCTTCGTTAGCTACGCGTAGATTCAAACCGCACTCAATTTGGAGCACCGTAGCCCAAGTTGTGAATTTTCTAAGAAAATGGATGCTGAAATCCCCAGGACCCCCACGCTCATAGCGTCAGTCTCACGCTTACAACGTCAAAACGCCCCAGGAGGCAGAGAGGATAGCGCCCATAGCGTCAAATTGGCGCCCATAGCGCCAATGCTACGCCCTCCCCATGATGGTTGGCGCTAATAGCGTCAACTTGACGCCAATAGCGCCGCAGTTCTGGAGCAAGCACCAAAACAGGGCAATTTGACCTACTTTTGTATTTTGCCCATAACTTGAGTTATACTAATCCAATTTACACAATCTTGGTCTCATTGGAAAGCTAAAAGAAAGATCTATAGCTTCCAAGAAGGCCAAGGGGTCCAATTCCATCATCTATGAAACGAAAATTGGGCAGCACTCTGTTTGTATTTTCAACATTTCCCAATTCTTTAATTGTATACCTAATTCATTTTCATCTCAATATACACTTGACTAATTCCCAGCTCAACCAATCCATAAATTCATAAATCTTTCTATCAATGGAAACTTCTATAGAACATCATGTACAACAATTGATTCTTAAGCATAATCCAAGTGGCATGAACAATCCCCATGCTCACCATATCCAAAATATACAACATTAGAGGGATACAATTTCATATTCAAAATAAAACATTATGATCAATTGACTTAGAACCACATACGAACAACCAAAGCATGACAACTATAATCTCATGCAATCCACTCTAAGTCCAAGATACAAAATAAATGCTAGTATGTGCATCCTATGTAATCCTCGAGAATACTATGCTCTCCATATGCACATCATGATCCAACTCCTCCATGCTCGCTATTGCCTGAAATGATGTCCCTAAACACGGGGTAAGATATACAAATATATCTCAGTAAACCAAGGGTACTAGAGGATCACTCCACCCCGTGGCTCACTCAATGTGCAACAATTAACATTATGTAAAATGCATAACATACAAAATCACAAACAACTGGGGAAAAATCCAAGAACATCCACATCAGGATTCCATTCAAGGACCCCATCGTATAACTCCCGGAATCTTCCTGGTGCCTCTCCCATAGATGAGACGACCCCATGGCAAAACCCATATGAAACTCCTCATGAGCCCTATCCAGCGAAAGTCCCCATTTGGATCATCCTGGTACCGCTCCCAGAGTCGGCGCCACGACAAAACCCGACTGGAATCCCCAAAGGATATCTCCAGCGGAAGTCCAAACCAACACACATCTACTAGCCAGAGATCAAACAATTTACACACAACATGCTCCAAGCATGTCACATAATCAAGCAATAATGCATGAACATACATATCCACACAATGTCCAGAGGCACAAAATCCAACCACAACCTTCCACTAGGTGTGGTGGAGCACACAAGGGATTAAAACCCAAGTTCCAAAGGTTTACCTCAACTCCAAGCACCATTCTCCAACACGTACGCTCCAAGTTTAATCTTCCACTATCGCGTCCGTGAGAGGCGACCTAAATTGATCACAATATTGACCATCACTACAATTTCAATGCAAACCATTCATTTCACACACATCATAAACAGTTAGAATCACCTAGGCCTAATGGAACACAACCTTAAATTCACCTATTTCAATCACATTACTCCTCAACTTAATCACCAATCCACAATTATTCTATAACATCTCAATTTTCCTTCCAACCTTTCCCATGGTTCGAGTTCCTCATAGATGGTACTCCAAAGTTTTCCATCCATTCTAACAATTATACACATCATATAATCTCCCATTACTTCATACCATCATACAACCATCCAATTACACAATCCAATTTCTAGTGGTTTTCAAGGCTTAATACTACCACCAATGGGTTTGGAAGGTGTTTTCCAACAACTTTCATGACCAACTTGACTTGATTTGGTGATTGGATGATGAAGTTACAAGAAAAGGAATTTTTGCAAGGTTTTGGCTATGGAGGGAAGGGGAGGTCGCGGGAGAGATGAAGGGAATAGGAGAGAGAATCATGTTTTCTAGTAAAAAAAGGGTCACTTAAGTCACTTGGACCATAGGTGGGTCCCACATGCAATTTCACTTCAATCAATCACCTAATTTAAACCACAAATTCATAACCTACGTATTTTTCTCGTTCATGTCATATTTTTGTTTCCTAAAAATACTGACAATATTTTCACGCTTATCGGTGCAATTATACAACAGTATTTTTACACAGGTAAAATCATTATTCATCAAATTTTCTGAAACTTGCCTATCCACTCAATTTTTCGTCCTAAATCCATTTCCGGGATTATTTTTACCATTTGAGGTCTTCTACTCAAATTTTCATGCCTAGGGATACGTGTTTGGTAAATTACCATTTTGCCCTTTTCACATGTTTTGGCCCTAACTTCAGGATTTTCACTAATCCTACCTCTGTAGTCAACATTATCACATATAAATACATATTTAAAATACAAGGTGTTATACTTTTTTTCCTTCTATTCCAATTATGCAAAGTCTCCAGTCTCGTATCCTTGGATGTGTTGCCTTCGTCCATATCCATAAACAACATTGGAGTAAATTTGAGCCTAGAGCCCTTAAGTGTGTCTTCTTTGGTTATGCTCCTAACAAGAAAGGATACAAATGTTACCACCCTCCAAGTCGTAAATTCTTTGTCTCTATGGATGTTAGCTTCCATGAATCTGAGTCTTACTTTCTACACCCTCAGCTTCAGGGGGAGAATAGTATAGAAGCTTCATCCATTTTCTTCGAGTCTGAGTCTCCCTTTTTGTTACCTACATCTTCTACTCTAGTAGTTACACTACATGACAATGAGAAGGAAGAATTAATTGCTGAGGTTGAAAATTCATTTGATTCCTCATGTGACATGCCTCCTATTGATAGACAGAAAGTACACAAAGCTGGGACACCCGAACTATTGTACCAAAGGAAGAAACAACCCACACTGCCCACCAGCAGCTGCAATCTCCTGATCCGCTGGTAAGTATTGAACACACTACTTCTTTTATTCGTGAGCCTGATATTAATTATGATGACTTACCCATTGCTGTAAGAAAAAAGAAAATGTCTTGTACCCAACACCTATTTCTCATTTTTGTCTCCTCTAAGAATCTTTCTATGCAGCATAGAAGTTTTATTACAGCAATTGACTCCATTTCAATCCTGAAATCAGTACCTGAAGCATTAAAGGATGATAACTGGGTTCAAGCCATGCATGAAGAGATGAATGCATTGGAGAAGAATAATACATGGGAAGTTGTTGGCAGGCCAAATGAAAAAAGGACAGTAGGGTGCAGATGGGTGTATACTCCGAAGTATAGTTCTTATGGGACTCTTGAGAGGTATAAAGCTCGATTGGTAGCCAAGGGATACACACATACCTATGGCACTGATTATGAAGAAACATTTGCTCCAGTGGCTAAAATGAACACTATAAGAGTTCTATTGTCCCTCGTTGCTCATTTTATCTAGGATTTGAATCTATTTGATGTGAAAAATGCCTTCCTCAATGGTAAATTAGAAGAGGAGGTTTACATGAAGATTCCACCAGGATTTAACTCTACAAATGGTGATAATAAAGTTTACAGGTTAAAAAGGCGTATTATGGCTTGAAGCAATCCCCGTGTAACAGCCCGTAGTACACTGGTATTGTTAACATTAATTATGATATTAAGCGCAGTTACAATCACAACAATTCATTTATAAAATGCGAATAAACTTTTTCCGATTATTACACGAGCATTTAAAACAATAAAAAGCGTAATAATTAAAAGTTGTGACTATAACTGTTAACTCTTGCGGAATACTTATTTTAACTATTTTTACATCACACTTTACTTATTATAAGTTACTAAGGGGTTCCCATAAACCCACTTAGCCAATTACTAAGCTTTACGTTTTTACCTCTTCGAACATGGTTCACTCATTAATTTTCTGCGAATACACCGCTTACTGAATTCCCTTTCCAACAAGCTATCACACGCTCAATTCGGAGCTCATTCGCTCCGGTTATCGCCGTTTGAAGTTGGACAAGCAAAACAGCCAACCAACCCCAAAACGACACAAAACCTCCCTAACTCTCTGAATTATTGCATTGAATTCACTAATCCAAATGCCCTCAAATTTTTACACCATAAACTAGACACCTCAATCTTCGATTTGATATATCATACGCTTAATTTAACCAAGAAACAAAGCGGGAATAAAATTCCAAAAACTGGATCAGAACAGCCCCCAAGTGCAGGGCAAAACAGGGCAGTTGTGTTCACTGACCTCCACAGGGCTGCGCACAAAATATAAAATTCTAAGATTTTGATACCATGTAGGGGACATCACAATCTTCAAAGTGGCGTATGGAGCGTCCCTATTGGACCTTTGTGGAGGGAGATATGTTCTCCCGAAGTTCGTCTAAAATGTTCCAATTTTACAGAAAATTCACCAGAGTTTCCTTTGTTTTTCCTAAAATCCCCAAATTGTACAAGCTCAGTAATGCCTCAAAGGTACCTAATAATCCAATAATAATCCAGTAATAATCCAATGGGTGGCACACACAAGGACCAACAAAGCCTTGGGGCACTTACAACCCAATCCAGTCTATATTTATTACACCAATAGCTTACTTTAAAATCCATACATAGTTTCAATCACTAATTCCAATTTCATGCATATTTCATCATACAAGTACTCATAACCTAAAATAGGCCTAAAGCCCTTCCATCATATCATGTCATGCATCAAGTACAATTACAATATTTACTTTACAACTTAAAACTTAAACTTTAACTTACAATCTTCCAATATTACAACTTAAATACAAATTACAACATAAACTGAATAACATAAACTACTAGACTTAGGCAAAATGACATGAACAAATATGCAAAAGAAACTCATGCTACGTACATATGAGATGTTCATGCTCTAAGTCTAGCCTAGGCCACATGGCCAACAAAATGCAAAATACTAAAGCACTCCACTGATCACTCTGCGGGCTTCTTGCCCACTGCTCCAGCTCCACTGCTACCTCTTGAAATAAATGCCCTCGAGACGAGGTGAGATATACGGATATATCTCAGTAACCGAGAGGTTCTGGAGAAAACTCCACCCAATGGTTCACTTTGATGCATATCAATAGTATAAAACAACCACTTTCAATACGGGATAAAGCAAGGGATTTAGAGAAACTGGGGAATATCGGGATATAAAATACGACGAAGCGGGATGGTAGCTACCAATACCACGCAACGTCCTCGCCATATATAAGCCTATGGGTATCATCCAAGGTGTGTTCCAAGAACCACAACCATGATGCCCCAACCATCCATAACACCCGAGACATTCCTAGTTTGCTCCTATCCGGATCACACACCACGACCCTAGGTCAACTGGAACTCCCTCTCGGAGACCTATCCAGTGGAAGTCCGAAACTGCCCGAAGGCTAAATGTCTACTGCACAGAGACTCGGTACATAAGTACCCACTGTGATAATGCATGCATGCTCATGTTGTTCTACATTACTCATATACACTTCCTACCGTTGCCATCAACTGGCAAGTGGAACAGAAAAGGGGAACAAGCCCCAGTACCAAGAGGTTACCTTAGTATGCCTCTTCACTAGCTCCACAATAGCTTATTTTCCAAACTTGTTTTTCAACAGAATGCCTACACAGAGGACATTCCCTAATTACTCAAAATTCATATAAACTCATGAAATTTACATTATACTTGCATTGGTTCCTCCACTTACCTTAACTCACTTGGTCCAAGACCAAGGGCACTCTTCCGATTCACGGTTCAGGATTCAAGTCGACGTACGACAACCTATACAACCATATACAGTTATCAGTATATGCCAATTTCCATTAGAACGCGAAAATACAAAATAACCTCCCCTTCCATTAGAAGGTTCGGCTAAGCAAGGCCATTTTTCAACTTTATTTTCTAAATTTTCTTTCTCATTTTATTACACATTCTAAGGTTGCCAAGAGGCTAATTCAATTGCCGTTTTTCTGTTTTACGTCTTTTAAGCATCATTTTGCTAATTAATCCACTCTAGGTCCTTTTATGTACCTAAACACCACTTATTCTTTTCCATTGATTCTACCACTTTCCAACCACCACACAACCCATTTTGATACAATTTAATTACACAACATGTCATCCAAGTAACTTCAACACATCATTTTCTTTCTTTTCCGTATATGGCCGAATTCAACATTGTTCAACCTCCAAGGAATTTCCATTAATTCTTACAATTCCACACCTCAACCAATCACATTATATCATCATATAATGATACCACAACTCACCAATCAAAGCCCAACAAAATTTCAAACTCAAAGTCATGACGTTCCTCAAAATTTCTAAGTTAAATTTTCATAATTTTCATGGCATTTCTAGCTCTAACACATCATTCTAAGACATTATCATCTAATACACATTTTCCAATTGAGCTCTCTAACACCAGCAATCACAAAATCCCTCTTTAGGGTTCATGAACATAAATCATAAATTTAATCATTGAAATGTTGGAGAAACTCACCCAAATGCAAGGCACAAGATTCCTCCTAACTATACTCCAACCATTGGAGTATTTAAAAGCTCCAAGAACACCATTTTTCCTAAGTGAGCCGCGGCCTTTGTGGGGGAGGATCTCAAAATCTAGTCACTTTCACGGTTTAAGGATGCCACCAATGGCTTTAGAAGACAATTTCCAACAAGATTCAAGTCAAACCTTGTTGGATTTGGTTAGGATTTGAGTGAGTTAGGAGCTTTTGAAAATTTGCAAGGGGAGGGGGTTCACGGGGCTGTTGGCGCGGGTTTGATGAGGATGGAGGGGAGAGAAGATGATGAATAGGGAGAGGATGAGGTGGCTTAAGTGAAATGTGAGTGGGTGGGTCCCACCCGATTTAAAACTCATCCGAATTTCCCTCCGATTTCCGCTAAACGTCCATAAATTCAAAACCTATTTAGAAATTTCAATTTTTAACATTAACTATTCTCCTTTAATTATGCTTGATCAGATGAATCCGGAGTTTTCCGGTCGTTCGGAGAAAACACTGTTTTAAGCTGTTGCGCGCGCCGTTGGCACGCTTCTCCAAACTGACTTAATTCCATCAATTGTTATCAGAAATCATATTTCCTAACTTTATAAACCATTTATAACTCATATTTGAAACCTATAGCTCAAAACTCAATCGGCACGTTTTACGGTGTAATCGTACCGCGGTATTTTTACCCGCACTCGATTTTTCGTTCTGAATCCATTTCCAGGGTTATTTTTATCATCTGAGACCTTCTACTCAATCTTATCTTCCTAGGATTGTGTGCATGGCTAATTACCGTTTTGCCCTTTCTTTGTATTTTGGCCTTATCCTCAGGATTTTCACTAATCCTTCTCTTTAATTCTCATTTAATATTTTAATGTTTAATCTTAGAAATGCGAGGTGTTATATTCACCCCACCTTTTAGAACTTTGTCCGCAAAATTAACTCATGCTCATCCGCTAACTCAGGATACAGCCGGAGAATATCATCCTCCCGTTCCCAAGTAGCATCCTCAAGTGTGTATCTTTACCACATTACTTTTATCACAAGCATGATCTCCTTTTTATGATACTCATTATTCTTTGATCCTTCACAATTACTTGTCTCTTATGGTTCTGTGACCTTGTAATTCACAATACTTTACACTTTCTCTGGTTTTCCGTTACCCTTTCGCTGATTTGTAGGTAATAATATAACAATATTACAGATTTGTCGGTATCAATTCCTTTCATTCTCATCTCTATCTATCTTTCTGACCCATGGTCGTTCTCAAAAGCATCTAATCGTTTCGATACTAGGCTCTAACAGTTCTCATGAACATTCACTAGTTATTCCTGGAGTATTTCCAACTCACATGTTCTTTAGTACTTAACTCTTTTTGCTTTCCTCACTGTTTCAATCATCCCCAAACATACTAGTCTTTTCCATTACTGTTACTACTCTTATCATTTTGTTGCTTTCTTAGCTTTCCCCAAGCACATACTTTCTAGTTTCACTGGCACTTTGTCGTATCCTATAATTCCAACTCACATTAATTTCTATACTTATATACTTGATTTTTCCTTGTCACGCGTCTTCACCTCTCTTAGGTACTCACAACTATATCTTTGTCTCTGTGATCCAAAACTAACAATCCTCACAACAGTTTATATTTCCGATTAGCCATTTAAGGTCCTTTAACCACAAACACACTCCTGAATTTTTCCATCTACAAACTCATATTCATAATTTACACTCACTGTTACTCTCTTTATTAACTTAACCATCTCAACTTTATCAACTCAATCAGCTCAATTCCATAACTTAGACCTCTCACAGTCTAAACACAACACTCATCAATGACCTCTACATCAAGGCCTCATGCTTAATATTTTCTCCCACTAACTATTTTCAACTTTCATTCCACTCCGATGTTGCAACTTAACCAAATGTTCCACTTATTTATACTACTTTTTCGTAATCATCGTCATTTAATCCTGGATGTCAAACTCAAAACACTATCACCTTACAGTTTTACCAACTTTCACCAAACACCTTGGAACGAATCAACTTCCAAACCCATTTCACTATTAACTGATGGACCACTCAAAATGCCATATCTCTCACATACAAGTCACATCCTATAGGAATCTTTAAAACTTAATTGTCAAGTCACACAAAACTATATTCATCATTGCCACTACTTCTACAATTCACCATTGGTTGGTATATCAGTCTCTCAGAATATTCGAAGTTACCACAAGCACTCGACCATACATCATTAGTACCTAACCAAAACAACAACGTCAGCATTGTGCATTTTCCACCCACTTTCACTATAAGTGGCATATGCAGTTATATATAACACTCCTCAATCTACTCTACCAGTAAAGTCAGGCTATCAACTTTTAGGTAACCAATTACAATTCCAGTTTCCAACTATTATTACACATTCGTGCTTGATTCCATCATAATTTACCTTTTATAAGGGCTAATAATTCACCGTTTTAACTTGAACTCTTGATCATCACCAGCCTTCTTAGAAGGACACTTACTCCATCTGTCAACATTAAATCACACTATTATCTCTTTTATCATAAGGCGAGAATTTCAACAAACTTACTACCTCACTTGGAGCCGATATTATTTCATCAAACTTACTTTACACCCACAATAGTGCTTCACTATCACACTTCTAATTCTTACACACTATACCTCACCTCTTATATCCAAATCTGACATATTATTGTTCATTTACAAATATCTGACCTCACATTTTGCGTTAATCACATGGAAGAACTCTCTCAATACAGTGGGTAACAACATTCACAGGTTTAACCTCTCGAGCTCTTGCTGTCCTCAGGGCCCCAGATGTAATGACCCACCGATCAGAGAATCCACCCATATGATCCCTACCGTAATAATAACTTACCACTAGCTGTCCCTATTCAAGGAGCATCCCCCAAATGTTTCTTCTTTGTGCTTTTATATGAAATATCCCTACTATGCTAACAGTTACGCCAATGAGGAACACTTCCTCGTCTCACATTACTCATATAAGATAATAACAATCTCCGGGAACATACTCCACACGGAGATAATCATACACTCCGGGCACATAAGCCACACAGAGCTATCCATACTCTCACGCCGTACAACATGCACCCAGTGCACAAAGGAATTTATACTCATAATACATCTGTACATAACAGCCACGTGTACCCAGTACACACCAGATTACATATGGACCAAGTCCATTTGGTGTCTGTATCATATCCGTATATAACGGCAAAACTGTTTTGTATATCCACATGGGGCTACCCCCATAATCATAGTAGTAGTATATTGATCATATCACATATATGTATGGTGCACTGTTTCTTCCTTGATTATCCTTCTCAAAGATTGTTTACTATTTTACTTTGACTATTCACCTAGCATGGTTCATAGCACAATCTCTATTCCATGAATCCTAAACTCTTCTCAAGGTTCTGTACACATCTCACATCTCTTAATATAAGTATCATATTTCCCATCACACATGGGTCTTCTAATCATTTCCTTCCAATCATAGAGAACCAACTTCACCTCAATCCTTGTACTGAAATTTACATTAGTCACTGCATTGAAATTCTACCTCAGTCCTTACACTGAAATTTTACCTTAGTCTTTGCACTAAAATTTTACATCAGTCCTTGCACTGAAAACTACTCGTCAGTCCTTGCACTGACAATTATACCTCATCTCATTAACTAATCTTATCATCTTCATCTTGCCATTACACATTAGCTCTTTTGCTAAACACACATTTTCATACTCTATGCCCATTTTATACATCAGTTCTTTCGCTAGCCTCTTAATTTCACACTTTATTGTAACTTAGTTCATACACTAATCACCTGATTTCACACTAGGTTGTATCTTAGCTCATCCTCTAATCATATGATCTCACCTTGTTGTTATACAACGATAACCCACGAAATCATGCCACCGTTTTAATCCATTGTCTACTATGACTCACATAACCTATACTCAATACTATGTATCAATCCATCAATTTTACTAATCACTTCCATCCTTGGTGGTTGTAGAATATTTCTTACCTTGAAAATACCTTCACTTCTTCTATCAATCCATATCAAACACCAATGGTTTTACAAGCACACTACTTTTAGTAGTATCTATATATAGACCACAAGATCACATTTTCTTTACAATCCTCATTACTGTCTTACATATGACTATACATTTCAACCGTCCTATTCACTCATTACTTGACACGTCTGCCAATTTGAATCGGCATCCGTTAACTACAATGGTGCCTTCATGGTACATTTATCTTATGTCATCCATGGAGATTTTCTCAACTTTCTCCTTCTACACATACTAAGTAATCACTTCATCTCACCTATGTTTACTCAACACTAGCTCCTTATGGATTTCAATCCTATATTTCAATATCTCTCACATTACCAATTTACCAGCATCATAATTTCAAGTGGTCAAATCCCATAGGATTAATCATCAAATATTCTATTTATTTCTCTGCATGAACCATCTCAATTTGTTTAAGTGTACATCATTCATCAGGGACTTATAACTTCTAATCAGACATAGAATATTCAAACTCATACCTAAGCATACCTGTTCACCATTTTCAATAATCCAACAGGTTCTAAATCTCTCACCTTGATGAAGTCCATTCACCAAGTCCACTTGTACATACTATAATACACACATACTTGGAAGTTTCACCAATACCCTTTCCATACTATGGACTCATCTCAATTATATATCTTTATTATTCATAGTACTACAAGGTTCACCCATGCTAATACCGTACATATCATAGATTTGTTTACAACTTTCACTTATAATACAATTTTATAAATTTCATCGAAAGTTAGACAAAGTACTTAAGTCTGTTTTCCTTAAGTCCTCTAATCCTCACACTTCACTTAATGCCATCTTTTGTCCATGGAGCAGTCATCACTGCATCCATAACCTCAGGCTAAAGACTCACATTCGGTGCTCCAAGGTTGCCACGCAGGCTTCTTACGATGACCACGCATGTAACACAAAGGAATGGGTTGATCAGACCCACACTAAGGAATCACATATGCAGTAATCGATAAGAATCTACATACAACTATGTAGCACATATCACAACTATAGACTATTAGAGTTCCCTAACAAAACTGCTCTGATACCATAAAATGTAACAGCCCGTTGTACACCGGTATTGTTGACATTAATTATGATATTAAGCGCAGTTACAATCACAGCAATTCATTTATAAAAATGCGAATAAACTTTTTCTGATTATTACACGAGCATTTAAAACAATAAAAATCGTAATAATTAAAAGCTGTGACTATAACTGTTAATTCTTGCAGAATACTTATTTTAACTATTTTTACATCACACTTTACTTATTATAAATTACTAAGGGATTCCCATAAACCCACTTAGCCAATTGCTAAGCTTTACTAAATTCCCTTTCCAACAAGCTATCACACGCTCAATTCGGAGCTAATTCGCTCCGGTTATCGCCGTTTGAAGTTGGACAAGCAAAACAGCCAACCAACCCCAAAACGACACAAAACATCCCTCACTCTCTGAATTACTGCACTGAATCCACTAATTCAAATTCCCTCAAATTGTTACACCATAAACTAGACACCTCAATCTTCGATTTGATATATCATACGCTTAATTTGACCAAGACACGAAGCGGGAATAAAATTCCCAAAACTGGACCAGAACAGCCCCCAAGTGCAGGGCAAAATAGGGCAGTTGTGTTCACTGACCTCCTCAGGGCTGCGCACAAAATATAAAATTCTAAGATTTTGATACCACGTAGGGGACATAACAAGCTTCAAAATGGCGTATGGAGCGTCCCTATTGGACTTCTGTGGAGGGAGATATGCTCTCCCGAAGTTCGTCTAAAATGTGCCAATTCTACAGAAAATTCGCCATAGTTTCCTTTGTTTTTCCTAAAATTCCCAAATTGTACAAGCTCCCTAATGCCTCAAAGGTACCTAATAATCCAATAATAATCCAGTAATAATCCAATGGGTGGCACACACAAGGACCAACAACGCCTTGAGGCACTTACAACCCAATCCAGTCTATATTTATTACACTAATAGCTTACTTTAAAATCCATACATAGTTTCAATCACTAATTCCAATTTCATGTATATTTCATCATACAAGTACTTATAACCTAAAATAGGCCTAAAGCCCTTCCATCATATCATGTCATGCATCAAGTACAATTACAATATTTACTTTACAATTTACAACTTAAAACTTAAACTTTAACTTACAATCTTCCAATATTACAACTTAAATACAAATTACAACATAAACTGAATAACATAAACTACTAGACTTAGGCAAAATGACATGAACAAATATGCAAAAGAAACTCATCCTACGTACATATGAGATGTTCATGCTCTAAGTCTAGCCTAGGCCACATGGCCAATAAAATGCAAAATACTAAAGCACTCCACTGATCACTCTGCGGGCTTCTTGCCCGCTGCTCCAGCTCCACTGCTACCTCATGAAATAAATGTCCCCGAGACGAGGTGAGATATACGGATATATCTCAGTAACCCAGAGGTTCTGGAGAAAATCCCGCCCAATGGTTCACTTCGATGCATATCAATAGTATAAAACAACCACTTTCAAAACGGGATAAAGCAAAGGATTTAGAGAAACTGGGGAATATTGGGATATAAAATACGACGAAGCGGGATGGTAGCTACCAATACCACGCAACGTCCTCGCCATATATAAGCCTACGGGTATCATCCAAGGTGTGTTCCAAGAACCACAACCATGATGCCCCAACCATCCATAACACCCGAGACATTCCTAGTGTGCTCCTATCCGGATCACACACCACGACCCTAGGTCAATTGGAACTCCCTCTCGGAGACCTATCCAGTGAAAGTCCGAAACTGCCCGAAGGCTAAATGTCTACTGGCCAGAGACTCGGTACATAAGTACCCACTGTGATAATGCATGCATGCTCATGTTGTTCTACACTACTCGTATACACTTCCTACCGTTGCCATCAACTGGCAAGGTGGAACAGAAAATGGGAACAAGCCCCAGTACCAAGAGGTTACCTTAGTATGCCTCTTCACTAGCTCCACAACAGCTTATTTTCCAAACTTGTTTCTCAACAGAATGCCTACACAGAGGACTTTCCCTAATTACTCAAATTTCATATAAACTCATGAAATTTACATTATACTTGCATTGGTTCCTCCACTTACCTCAACTCACTTGGTCCAGGACCAAGGGCACTCTTCCGATTCACGGTTCGGGATTCAAGTCGACGTACGGCAACCTATAGAACCATATACAGTTATCAGTATACGCCAATTTCCTTTAGAACGCGAAAACACAAAATCACCTCCCCTTCCATTGGAAGGTTCGGCCAAGCAAGGCCATTTTTCAACTTTATTTTTCTAAATTTTCTTTCTCATTTTACTACACGTTCTAAGGTTGCCAAGAGGCTAATTCAATTGCTGTTTTTCCGTTTTACGTCTTTTAAGCATCATTTTGCTAATTAATCCACTCTAGGTCCTTTTATGTACCTAAACACCACTTATTCTTTTCCATTGATTCTACCACTTTCCAACCACCACACAACCCATTTTAATACCATTTAATTACACAACATGTCATCCAAGTAACTTCAACACATCATTTTCTTTCTTTTCCCTATATGGCCGAATTCAACATTGTTCAACCTCCAAGGAATTTCCATTAATTCTTACAATTCCACACCTCAACCAATAACATTATATCATCATATAATCATACCACAACTCATCAATCAAAGCCCAATAAAATTTCAAACTCAAAGTCATGACATTCCTCAAAATTTCTAAGTTAAATTTTCATAATTTTCATGGCATTTCTAGCTCTAACACATCATTCTAAGACATTATCATCTAGTACACATTTTCCAATTGATCTCTCTAACACCACCAATCACAAAATCCCTCTTTAGGGTTCATGAACATAAATCATAAATTTAATCATTGAAATGTTGGAGAAACTCACCCAAATGCAAGGCATAAGACTCCTCCTGACTATACTCCAACCGTTGGAGCATTTAAAAGCTCCAAGAACACCATTTTTCCTAAGTGAGCCGCAGCCTTTGTAAAGTCACCTAATTTGTTCGACAGCCCCTCTTCAAAACTCTATTTCGCTCCATCTCTGGTTTAAAGTTTAAACCACAGCCTCATCTTCAATGATTTCAAGCTGCCATAGTGCAATTGGTTCGCCTGTGGTTCAGCTGCCATTTTTGCCGCCACTAAGCTAGTTTTCTCTCACTGGAGCTGTTTGTCAGAGCTAAGTTTCTTCGAAGCCCCAACCTCATTCAACGTTGTTCACCTAGGTTTGCATTTCTATTCGTCGGTTAGTCACACAAAATACCCCTTCCATCTTGAACCTGAATCTATTATTCTCATTATAGGTTATACTGATTCTCAGTAATTTTCCAAATCCAACGAACAGTAAGATAGATGCAACATTTAGTGTTCTTCTACCAATGGGCAAACTTTGATTAATATCCTACATGCATGTGATGACTCTCTGCATATCTTGTTGATTTGGTTGTGTGTTTAGTTGTATTGCTAGGTTGGATCTGTAACTGCCCTCAACATGTTTGATATAAGGTTCGAAGTATGGAAAACTTGTGTCTTGTGTTGACAACATTTCATTGGAAGTTGTGCATGTATTTTAGGCTGATAGGGTTGATGCTTTATAGGGTTGATGCTTTATTTTAAGTTTGGGTGTTCTTCTCTATGCTCATGTTTTATTACATAAAGAAGAGAAATTAGGCTCCCAGATTGATTATTTGTTAACACAGACACTACGCTGCAGAAAAACAATAATTCATCTGTTTTTCTTTCCTTATCTCCAACACTCTGCAATAAACCAATTTCATGCTATTATTGACCTTCATGTGGATTTGTGATGATTGATGAGTTTTTAATGTCATCAACTTAATTTTATGGAATACTTTAAACTATTGCTTACCTTTCCTTAATGTAACAGCCCGTTACGTACCGGTAATGTTATCATTGCATATGGTATTAAGCGCAGTTACAATCACAGTAATTGAGTTAATTAAATTACGGGTAAACTTTTTCTTTTATTACATTCCTTTCTTTAAACATTAACCCTTTCCGTAATCAATTAAAACAACACCATAATTGTAATTGCAAAACTCGCGGAAGCATACAACATACCAAATATAATCTCTCTAAGCAATACCATTCATTTTAGCTTTTAGAAAACACATTTTTAAAATTTAACACAGTGGTAATCGATTACCACCTTGAGGTAATTGATTACCAAAGGTTACTGTAGAAGTCAGAACCTTAATTTGGGCTCCCTTGTTTTCTAGTAATCGATTACCAGATATTGGTAATCGATTACTGAACTAGGTAATCGATTACCAATGCTCTGGTAATCGATTACTTTGAAGACAGAAGCTCAATTTTTTGTTCCCTGTTCCAGGTAATCGATTACCAGTGAAAAGTAATCGATTACTATGCAGCAAAAATGACAGATGACAGCTTTTAAGACCTAAAATGAGTGGTCTAACCTACTTTTAACACATTGCTACTTCATATACACTTTACACATGTCCTAATGTAGGCTCTAAGCCCTTCCATCATGCATATTGATTAATCAATGCATCATTACAACCATTTGCAATATCATAGCCATTTTACACAACCAATGGTCTATTTACAACTCAAGTCTTCCAATGCCTCAAAATACAAATATGTGGCCATGGACAAGTCCCATGCTCACTCAAAATACAAAATATAACAAGAGACATAACTATACATCAATTTTCAAAGGACTTAACATATAGTCATAAATATACAAGAGCATGGCAATATCCACATGCAACAAGTTCATAACCTAAGTCCAAAATGTTAACTACTATGCTATGTACATCAACTGGAATCCTTCCATATGTCATGTCCTCCAAATGATCCTCACGCTACACTCTTCCACTAAGCGGGCCTCTTGCCCGACGATCCACCATGCTCAACATGACCTGAAATGATGTCCCCAAACGCGGGGTGAGATATACAAATATATCTCAGTAAACCAAGGGTACTAGAGGATCACTCTACCCCATGGCTCACTCAATGTGCATACAATGATCATCATATAAAATGCATAACATACAAATATCACACAACAACAACTGGGCACAAATCCAAGGACATCCACATCAGGATTCCCTTAAAGGACCCCATCATATAACTCCCGGAATCTTCCTGGTGCCTCTCCCATGGTTGAGACGACCCCATGGCAAAACCCAAGTGGAACTCCTCATGAGCCCTATCCAGCGGAAGTCCCACGTTTGGATCATCCTGGTACCGCTCCCAGAGTCGGTTCCATGGCAAAACCCGATTGGAATCCCCAAAGGATATCTCCAGCGGAAGTCCAAACCAACACACATCTACTGGCCAGAGATCACAATTATATCACACAACATGCTCCAAGCATGTCACACAATCATGTCAACAATGCATGAACATACATTTATACATAATCAAAGGCATCAAATCCAACCACAACCTTCCACTAGGTGTGGTGGAACACACGAGGGAATAAAACCCAAGTTCCAAAGGTTTACCTCAACTCTGAAGCCAATGCTCCACAACGTAAGCTCCAAGCTTAATTCTCCTCTATTGAGTCCGAGAGAGGAAACCTATAATGATCAATCAACATGATCATCAATACAATTTCAAGACAACCAATTCACTTTCAAATACAATAATTCTCAACAAAACAACTTAGGCCTAATGGCCAACTACATTTAATCCAATTACTTCAACCATTTTAGTCATTAAACTAAATCACCATTTATGCACTAAGGCATCACTCATTGGTTATACCACATTTTCACATCATTTTCCTTATTTCCTTCAATATGGTTGAAATCTCACACACACAACACATCCAACATTCCTCCTTTCAATTTCACTACATCAAACCAACCTACCATTCATTTAAACACCAATCACGATCATATAGCATCAACTATAACATTTTTACATCATCTAACCATCCATGACCTCAATAGGTCGAATTCTTCATTCTAGGATCCCAAAGGATTTTCAATCCAATTCAACAGTTACACATGTCATAAAATCCCCTTATTAACCTATACTAATGGTTCATGATTCAATTGTTCAATTACACCACATACCAATTTCATAAAGTCTAGAAACTCATCACAAAATTGCCTAAGTTATAAATTTCCAAATCACACTAAATGTTACTTCATCAATCATCATCATTTAACAATTCAACACTCATATAATCATAATCTACAACATCTCACTACACAATTTTTACACAACTCATTTCTCCACTTTCATGACACTCATTTTCTAAGTTAAAAAACCCAACATTTTCTCCTAAATTTTCATAGCATTTCTAACTCAAGCAAGTCATTCTAAGACATTTTTAGTAATGCAATTTTTTCCATTTGAACCTCTTATCATCACCAATCAACAATTACAAGAATAGGATTCATATATTTTGATCCATGAAATCAACCATAAAACTATGTAAATATACTCACAAACGGCTCTAGACACTCCACCAAGGCTTCACCAAGCAACTAGAGGCCCATTGCCTCCATGAACATCCTTTTTCCCCAATTTTCAGATTTTGCCCTAAGCCACAACCCCTCCAACAAGCGATTTCAAGGCTATAGAGTATCACCAATGGCTTTAGAATAGGTTTTCCAATGAATTTCACTATAAATTTCAAAGGATTTGGCCAAGGGAAGTGAGGGTTTGAATGAAAAGCTTGAAAGCCTTCAATGGGGAAGGAACTCACGCAGGGAAAAGAGAAAGAGGAGAGAGAGATCGTGAGGTTTTGTGAGGAAAGTGAAGACTTAAGTGGCTTTTTGGGTAAGTGGGTCCCACACGCGTTTTAACTTTAATTCAAACATCAATTTCAACTACAATTTCACAATCCTCATATTTTTCTGGTTCAAGGCATATTTTTGTTTCCTAACAATGTTGATAAAATTTCACGCTTAACGGTACACTCATACCGCAGTATTTTTACACCGGAAAAATCACTATTCATCAAAATTTTCAAAACTTGCCTATCCACTCGATTTTTCTTTCTGAATCCATTTCCGGCCTTATTTTTATCATTTGAGGTCTTCTACTCAATTTTTCATGCCTAGGGATACGTGTTTGGTAAATTACCATTTTGCCCTTTTCACTCAGTTTGGCCTTAATTTCCGGATTTTCACTAATCCTTCCCTTTTAACCCACATTATAGCATATAATTTCATATTTAGATTTACGAGGTGTTATACTTAACGTGTTTTTGTGTTCCAGAACATTCATTAGATCACTGTTTCTTTCCATTGCTTGAGCTTTCTAATGTCATTAACATTATATGCAGCTTGTTACAGTGGAAGTGACTTTACAAGTAATTAGAGTTTTAAAGTAGGATTGAGATGTGGGTAATGATTATGTTGCCTTTGGTGATGGATTGGTATTATACCCTTGATGATAATGTCATAATGCTGGAAAATAGTGTTGATTGGTATTGGATTGATATTTAATTTGTTATAGTTTGCTGATTTTATAAATGGATTAGTATTTGACAAGTTTAGAGTAATATTTGATGCAGCCTAAGATTGTATGCAAATGTATATGGATGGTGGCAGGTAGCCTACTTTTCTTATATATATATATATGTATGTGTGTGTGCATATGTATATAAAATTTTATTTTAGAGTGCAGGTAAAATCTACGTTTTGTATTATGATTTTACGTTTACGATTTTTCATTCTCCTTCCGATTATAGGTAAAATCCCGATTTTAACTATCTTGGATTCAACTGCTTGGGAGTATAGGAGATATGAAGGAAGGGCCAGGGAAAGAATCTGCAGGTCCAACAACCGTTCAATAAGTTCAAGAAGACTTCTACCCTGCCAAGAAACTTTGCAAAACCTAATCCTACTCCTAAATGTGCACATTGTGGGAAAGAGCATCTAGGACGTTGTACTTCTGCTCAGCTTATTTGTTTCAAGTGTGGTAAGAATGGTCACCTTGCCAGATATTGTTCTTCACCTATTGCTAGAGCCGCAGTTACTAAAGTTGTTCCTCTTCAGATGATTCCAGCATCACTAGCTAGTGGTAGAGTCTATACTCTGGATTGCTAACAATCCGATAGGGCTCTGAATCTTGTCTGAGGTATAATGTATGCAACACCCCATCTCGAGCCAGTATGTTAACTTACTTCATGGTAATAAAAACGCCACATATTAAATTAAAACAAACAGAAGACTTATTAAAAGTATCACAATAGCTTACCATTAACTACATGACTTAACTTTTTCTTTTTTATTTCCTTTTATGTAATTGTCTGACTTCGTTTATTATTTTAAACTTTAATTCTATATCGTCCCATAACCATATAGAATTTTATTTAACTTACAAAACCTTAACCAATTATAAAGTCTCTGCCCGAATATAATAAATAACTAGTATTATTTCTTATAGAAACCAAAGACAACATAACGATTGTAAACTAAACGTTTCTAGGGATTACAGTAATTTATAAACAACAATCTCCATACAATCTTAATTTATAAATAGACATCAACTGATGGCTCGATGCCATTTCATTAACCTACCATATATTGACTTATAGTTATATATACATAGCGGCTTTAACTATACATAAGCCTCTCAAGATGTTTACACTATGACATATATACGATGGTCTCAAAACAAACATTCATCGGTCTAATTGCTCCATGCAATGCTCTAATCCCCATGTACTGGTTCCTTGCCTAAGGATCCTTCTCCAGCGGCTACTGTACTTGAAATATATCCCCATAACGCAGGGTGAGAATGAATCTTAATAAGTTCGGGGTTTATGGAGCTGTCTCCACCCACGAGTTCACTTCCTACAGAACATGTCAGACACAAAACATAGACTACACCATACAGTCTCTTAATAAAATAATTAAGTATTTTACATAACACACAAACATATTTACATACAAAATCTTTTACTTTTATATGATAATTTAGAGTTCCTTTGATTAATTCAATATTTATTCAGAACTCCTATCATGATTATCAACAACATCATATACTTTTAACAATCACAAAGATTAGGCATTTATGCTAATCAAATAATCAGAAACTCACTTTAATCAGAACAATAAAAAATCACAACCATCGCAATCATCGAAACACATCTTAATATCATATATCTCTTATACACAAAGTATCTGGAACCAACCAAAGGCCGAATGTGTTCATGGTAATACCTCAATATATTCTGCCAGAGTCACCTATAATTCAGATGCACTCATCTAGTATAACCAATGTACTCAATGGCCTCGTACGTGGAATTCACACACACACACACACATATATATATATATATATATATCCATAACCCTTTACTTAAACATCACCTCTTTACAATTACTTCATATACTTAATTACCTTACGGAAGATTTCTCGAATATCACTCCTTTTATATTTAGTATACTATAAACTATACACTATCCATTAATCCTTATATCAGATTAATCACAACACAACATTTCAAATACTGACACCAAATCAGAAGCAGAATATTAAACACTCACAACATAGAATTTCAATCACAACACAACCCTATCACAACACAGAATTTCAATCACGGCACATAATCACATCACAATACAGAATTTCAAACACATCACATAATTTTATAAAACAAATCAATCATAACACTCTTTACATACACATCAAATAAAACATAACATGTTAATTGCAAAAATTAAATCAGACATAACACATTAATCACATTTAATATATTTTACTCAACAACAACATGTTAAATCACCTTGCATTTACTCATAGTATATCAAATATTATTACATCAATGTACATATAACAGCTCACATCACAATTAATTACAACAAAACATATTCATTTATATTTACTCACTCAATAATTCATGACATTATTAATTACAACATATGGATTTAATTCACATACGACCATGCAATTTATATTATATTAATTTTATACATATTGATCCTATATGATGCAACTATGTTAAGTTTCATAGCAGTTATTTCAATCAGAAACCATAACTCACTTGGTTATGGCGGAATAATCATGGAGAAGAAAACTCCTAAATCAAGAATTTATGATATGAACCTCACCAAGAATAGTGAGACCCAAGACCAATTTAGTTAGGATCGTTTCTACAATCAAGAATTTAAAACAAGAAATAAAGAACCTTGACCCGTTATCTATGGAAGATAAGAACCAAAGGTATAAGAATGATAAAGACGCCACACTCAAGAAAGAAGAAGGTGAGTGATAAGTCTAGTTTGAACGCCACAAGAACAAGCTTCTTGATTAGTTTAGAGTTCAAGATAAGAACCAAAGAGAAGAAACCTCTCAATTATATTATATCTTCAAAATCTGATCACAAGAGTTATTTCCTCCCTTATTTATACTTGAAACATCCCTCCAAAAATAAGAAAAGACTAGCAAATGAAAAGACACTAATTTAAAGTTGACAACTTGGAAAAAGGAAAAGACTCTAATCAGCCCACTAAACATTAATGACATTAGAAATGTGAATCAACCCCACTAGGCATTAATAACATTGAAAATGCTATCAGCCCCACTAAGCATATTACTTGTCATTGAAAATTGCTGCTCATTCCACTCAACCTCCCTTGCATTGATGGTATAACACCTCGCATTTCTAAATTTAAATATTAATATATTAAATGTGGATTAAAGTGAAGGATTAGTAAAAATCCTGAAAATTAGGTCAAAATACAAAGAAGGGGCAAAACGGTAAATAGCCAACAACACAACCCTAGGAAGGTAAAATTGAGTAGAAGGTCTCAAATGATAAAAATAACTCTGGAAATGGATTCAGAACGAAAAAATTAAGTGCTTAGGCAAGTTTCGGAAAATAAAGTGAATAGTATTTTTACCGGGTAAAAATACCGCGGTACAGTTGCATCGTAAAGCGTGCCGATTGAGTTTTGAGCTCTAGGTTTTGAATACAAGTTATAAATGGTTTATAGAACTAGGGAATATGATTTATGATGAAATTTGATGGAAATAAGTAAGTTTGGGGAAGCGTGCCTACGGCGCACGCAACAGCTTAAAACAACATTTTCTCCGAACGACCGGAAAACTCCGGATTCATCTGATCAAGTGTAATTAAAGGACAATGGTTAATGTTAAAAATTAGAGTTCCTAAATAGGTTGTGAAATTATGGACGCTTAGTGAAATCGGAGGGAAAATTCAAATAAGTTTGAAATCGCGTAAGGCGGCGGTGGGGCCCACTCACTTAAAATCACTTAGCCACCTAAGCCTCATCACTGTTCATCATCTCTCCCTTCCCTCCCTTTGGTGAAACCCGCGGATCCCCTCCCCCAAAACCCCATTCCACTTCAAAATTTCATCTTCTCCTAACTCCACCAATACTTAACCAAATCCATTGATTCTTGTCTTGAAATTTGTTGGAAATCATCTTCCAAACACATTGGTGGTATCCATTAGCCTTGAAACCCTCTCATTTGTGAGAAATAGGCAAAAATCAGTCACGAATTTCTTGAGATTTTTGGTGTTCATGGAGTTGTTTGAAGCTCCAATGGTTTAAAATGTCTTGGAGGAGCCTTGTACCTAGCTTTTGAGTAAGTTCCTACACCTTGTTGATGGTTTAATTTTCAGATTTATTTTATGAACCCTAAAGGGGGTTTGGTTGATTTGTGTTGTTAGAGAGCTCAAATGGAAAATGTTTGTACATGAACATGTCTTAGAATGATGTGTAGGAGCCATAAATGCAATAAAAATTATTGGTGAAAAATATAATTTTTAACTTACGAAAATTTTGATGGTGTCATGACTTTGTGTTTGGGATTGTTGTTAGGATTGTGTAATTGGATTGTTTGAGGTGTATATGAGTTAATAATAGATGATAGGATGTATTACATTGCTAAATTGAATTGAATGGTCATTGTTGTGGGCATTTGTTGATTTCGGCCAAGAAGGAAAAATAAGGGAATTGATGTTGTTGAAATTATTTGGATGATGTGTTGTGTATTGTATGGTAATTAGATGGGTTGTGTGGTGGTTGGAAGGTTGGAAAACCAATGAAAATATAATTGATAGTGTTGAGAGGTGAAATTGAACCTAGAGTAAAATATTAGGCAAAACGATGTTTGAATGATGAAAAATGAAAAGTGGCACTTGATATGACCTTTTGGTAACCTAAGGATGCTTGAGAAAATGAGAAAGAAAATTTAGAAAAATAAATTGCAAATTAACACTATAGAGGCCGAACCTACATTGTGTAAGGGAAGATTTTTGACGTTTTTGTATTTTGATAGATTTGTCATGTATTGATGATTCGTACATGGTTGTTGTAGGTTGTCGTACGTAGATTTGAACCCCGAACTGTGAGTTCGGTGGATTGCCCTTGGTCCCAGACTAAGTGGGATTGAGGTGAGTAATTGGAACCATGCTTGTATAATTGGTAACTTGCATGTGTTTGTATGAACGGTAATTGATTGGGAATGTCCTCTGTGTAGGCATTTCTGTTGTGTAACGAGCTCGGAGAACATATTACAGGGAGCTAAGTGGAGAGGACTATACAGGTAACCTCTTGGTAGGGCTTGATCCCCTTGTGTGTTCCACCATGCCCGTTGAGGGTGATGGTAAGAAGTGTATGTAAATAATGTGGAATAACATGATCATACATTTAGTATGTATGCTGGTACATAGGATGTACCGAGTCTTTGGCCAGTAGACAGTTTGCCTTCGGGCGTTACAGACTTCCACTGGATAGGTCTTCGAGAGGGAGTTCCAGTTGACCTAGGGTCGTGGTGTGTGATCCGGATAGAAGCACAATAGGAAGTCTTGGGTGGATATGGATGGAGGGTGCTGTAACAGCCCCAAACCCTGTAGCATGATATTGTCCGCTTTGCCCCGCGCACAAGCACCGTCGAGCTCACGGTTTTGTTTCTTGGGACACCCCACAAAAGGCCTCACACTAGAAGAGGTATCCACACCCTTATAAGGCATGCTTCGTTCCCCTCTCCAACCGATGTGGGACATTACATCCTCCCCCACTGGGAATACAGCGTCCCCGCTGTACACACCGGTCCAGGGCCAGGCTCTGATACCAAATGTAACAGCCCCAAACCCTGTAGCATGATATTGTCCGCTTTGCCCCGCGCACAAGCACCGTCGAGCTCACGGTTTTGTTTCTTGGGACACCCCACAAAAGGCCTCACACTAGAAGAGGTATCCACACCCTTATAAGGCATGCTTCGTTCCTCTCTCCAACCGATGTGGGACATTACAGGTGCCTTGGTTAGATGCTCTTCGAACATGCCTTGATCGAAACCCGTAGGCTTATATGCCGAGCCAATAGACTGGACATTGCATGGTTTTGGCATTGACCATTCCAGCTTCGTCGTATTTTGTATCCCTATGCTCCCCTATTTCTCTAAATCCCTTGCTTTATCCTGTTTTCAAGATGTTATTGTACGTTATTTATATGCATTAAAGTGAGCCATTGGGCGGAGTATTCTCCAGAACCTCTGGGTTACTGAGATATATTCGTATATCTCACCCTGTCTTGGGGGCATTATTTCAGGAGGTAGCAGTGGCGCAGGAGCGGCGGGCAAGAAGCCTGTAGGATGATGGAGGACCTTATATTTTGCATTTTGATGGCCACTGGGCCTAGGCTAGACTTAGGGCATGAACATTGCATACGTATTTAGGAGGAGATTCATTGTCATATTTGTTCATGTCATTTTGCCTAAGTCTAGTTGTATATGTCATTTTAAGGGTTATTCTTTATGTTGTAATTGAAGATCATGAATTGTAAGTTGTAATATATAATTGAGAAGTTGTAATTTGTAGATGGATACTTGATGTAACATGGAGGCATGTAATATGATGAAAGTGCAATAGGCCTACTTTAGGATTATGATTATGTGTATGTTTAGAAAATGCATGCAAATGGACATTGGTGATTGAAATATGTTAAGTGTTAATAAAGTAAGCAATATGATATGAATTGTGTAATTTAATATAAACTGTGATGGGTTGTAAGAGCTCCAAGGCATTGTTGGTCCTTGTGTGTGATACCCAATGATTATTAGGTACATTTGAGGTCATAGAACACTTGTACAAATTTGGGGATTATTGGAAAAACAAAGGAAACTTTGGCGAATTTTCTAGAAAGTGGCATAATTTAGGCAAACTTCGGGAGAGCATATCTCCCTCCACAGAGGTCCGATAGGGACGTTCCATATTCCTTTTTGAAGGTTGAGATGTCCTCTATATCGTGGTAAAATTTGGTAAAATCTGGGTTGGGAGTTGGCCTGTAAAAAGCAGGGAACACAGACTGCCCATTTGCTTACTGCACATGTGGCAGTTCTGGAACGGTTTTGGGAAATTTATTCCCGCTTCGTTTATTGGTAAAATTAGGTGTATAATATATAAAATTGAAGTTTGAGGTGTCTAGTTTGTTGCATAAAAATTTAAGAGCAATTGGTTGAGTGGATTTTCTGCAGTAATTTATTTAGTGAAGGATGTTTGGAGCTGTTTTGGGGTTGGTTGGCAAATTTGGTTGTCCAACTTCAAACGGCGATATCCGAAGCAAACAAGAACTTTATAACTCGTGTGATAGCTTCCTAGAAAGGTAATTGAGTCTAGAATAAGATGCTAAAAGATGAGGAGCACGCGTCATGCGATTTCTCCGCAGAAAAATAAAGAGCGAACTATGTTCGGATAGGTAGAAAACGTAAAAGTGAGATTTTGGCTAAGTGGGTTGATGGGAACTCTTTAGTGACTTGAGAGATGTAAAATAAGTTATAAAAGTAGTTTAAATAATTATTTCTCAAAGAGTTTATAGTTACGGTCACAAATTTTATTTATTACGCTTTTATTGTTTTAAATACTCGCGTAATAAACGGAAAACGTTTACTCGCATTTTTTAAAATGATTTGCTGGGATTGTAACTGCGCTTAAAATCATAATTAATGTTAACAATACCGGTGTACAACGGGCTGTTACAGATGACATTAACTAAATTCTGATCATGAATAAATTTGGACTTGATGTCTTCATGATTAGCCCACATTTGCTAGATCAACCCACTAAGAGCTTCTTTAAACTTATTGGCCCTTGATCTTGTTATTGGCCCATTTGGCAATTGCAATGGATCACTAGGTGTTGTCTCCTTATTCATATCAATATACCTGTAAAGCTCCCTGCTATTTATTTGTAAACCAAGTTATCCACACACTCTACGTCCATTATTTCACCTGATTAATAGTCTGGTACAATATATAAAATACCATCAACATATATTACTTGAAATCCAAGTAATTAACACATCACACAATTCAATTACCAACTAGGTAATTCTCTTAGTCACTTTAATAACTCTATTTATCTTGACAGTTCATGCTATACCACAAATCTTTCATTTAATTCAACATTTAATAATTTGATCCCAACACTAGTTAGTTTACACCAATTTCAAAACCCAATCATCAAAATATAGCTTTTTAATCATCTATTCATATAGTTAACCTTCTTTACGGGGTCATGAAATATTTCACGAAAAATTATAAGATTTTAACATCTTAATCTAGACGTCTCAAGCTTGCCAACGACATCTCATACACCTTATCATGACAAGTACAACTCAAGATATCTCTGTCGTAAGCAAATTGATTAAATTCGTCGTTAGAACAATAAGGCAGTGGACACTTTCATTTTTCTGGGAATGTTTCCTCACTTAGTTTATTCTCAGATTTTTATATCAAATACTAGACACCTAGTGTTTTAATTTGATATAATACTTATCCCATTTGGTTAAGAAACGAAGGAGTTATGAATTTTTCAAACTCCAAGTGACATGTTGACATGTCACTCTGAAAAATCTCATCTTTTGTGAAAAGAAACTAGACACCTCAATCTTTAATTTGATACCTCACATGTTCCATATTGTTAAGAAATGAGTGAGATACGTCCTTTCCAATTTGGGCTAAAACATGAACATAGTTTTTTACAGTCTATACAACCTTTACTAATTTTTTCGCGAATTTTCCAATTCTGATCATATTTCTATAAAAATTTTATGTGTTAAATTAGACTTATGTAAATTTAATTTTATACAAACCACACTCAATTTGGAGTCCTACAACTCCAGTTATAAAATTTTGAAAACAGAGGCCAGATTGCACTCTATTAGGGTTTGAGAAATTGAAATCAACTCAACTTGTTTCCTTTAACTTCAATCAATTTTTTCTTTTAACCAATCATCATTCCAAGACTTAAAAACCATAATTTCATGTAAGTATTTTATCAAACACATGGTGTGCATCAATTCACTCTTACTTGGCCTATTAGACCTAGGTTTATTAACTAACATCCTTGCTTTGTTTTAAGCTCTTTCATGAATAGTTTTACTTTAAACCAACAAACAACCACCAAAAAACATTGAACCACTCAAAATAACATCTTAGGATCATGTTTACGCATAACCCTAATCAGCCATAATCCACTTCACAAATCCATTTTAAACCATCAAAGTTTAGGCCTTTTACCTTATACAGCTCCATAAACACCTCACCAACACTTTCCAATCTTTGAACCTTGAAAATACTTGCTTTTCTGCAGTGCATGAACAGTGGAAGCCACCGCCTTTGGAGGAGAATATCTCAAGATATAAGGCTCTCCAAGAAGAAAGAATAGAGAGGTTTTGATCACAAGATCAAGGGCTACAAGTTTTGTGCAATGTATTTTTGTTAGTTTTTCCTAAAACTCCTTAAACTTTCTTGTCCATGTTCTCCAACATGGTTTGGCTACTCCACGAGAAAGAAACAAAGAAAGAAATATGCGTGACTCGGCACAGGAGGGATGATTCTCCTTCACATACGGCTACAGAGACTTATACCCGTACGCCATCTGTTACACCTCATCAGGAGTGGAATGGGGCTAGTCGTTAGTCTGGCGAGGCTAGTCACCACACTATTGATCCTACTTATATCCCATAGCCTTCTGTGGATCCTTTTGTTGTGGCACAGTCTTCTGGGGTTGCTGGGCAGGTATTTGCTGGTACTGATGAGCAGAGGCTCATTTCTTTTAGAAAACATAAACCACCAGCATTTCAGGGGTCAAGGGACCCGAAGGTTGTGACTACCTGGTTGATGGGTATGGAGAGAATATTCCAGGTTATGGGGTGTCAGGATCCCCAGAGATTACTGTATTCGGATTATATGCTTGAGGGGGATGCCCACGAGTGGTGGTACAATGCATCTCGCCCTTTTACTATACAGGGGGAAAAGATTACTTGACAATTATTTGAAAGGCTATTTCATGAAGAGTATTTTCCCCGGGATGTTCGGGAAGCCAAGCAGGGTGAGTTTGAGAAATTGGTACAGGGTACCATGACTGTTGATGCCTATGTGGCGAAATTTAATGAATTAGTGAAATTTACGAATTATGGGGGTATGCTGCCGACTCCCGAGTTTCTATCTGCTAAATTTCAGAGAGGTCTGAATGAGAAAATTGCTAAGAGGATGTCTAATACTGCTGTGAGAAATTTTGCTGATTTAGTGACCCAGTGCAAAATGGTTGAGACTGTTTATAGCACGTATCCGAAGTCTAGTTCTTCGAGGACATTTGTTCCTCCTGGTAATAATAACAGAGGTGGCTACCATCAGAATAATAATAGAGGCAGGGGGTTGCAGGTAAGGCAGCCTCCGGGTCAGTTCAAGAGGGGTGGTGCTCAGAGAAGTGGGTTTAATGACAAAAATTCTAATCCTCGATGTGAATAGTGTAAAAGGTTTCATCAGGGCCCTTGTATTGCGGCTTCGAATTCTTGCTTTAAATGTGGTAAGGTTAGGCATTTTGCCGATAATTGTTACAGAAATACTGGGCAGGCTGCGAATCTGCAGGCCTTGCCATCTGCTCCTACGGTTGGGTGTGTTTATACTACAAATGTGCAACCGACGGAGAAGGCACCAAATTTGGTTAAAGGTATAATTTTCATCTCTAATATTGATTTGTCTGTTTTATTTCATTCGGGAGCTACGCATTCGTTTCTGGCGGAATATGTTGCTAAGGGATTGGGGTTAAAAGTATCACAGATGATTCCCCATATGCGTATTACTACGGCTACAGGAGAGGTTAGTGATTCCTTTTTTATTTGTAAAGATGTTGGATTTATTTACGAAGGCAGGGGTTACACTATGGATTTGATTATCTTGTCCCTGGCCTCTGTTAATTTGATATTGGGCATGGATTGGTTATCTCAAAATTGTCCGATGATTGATTGCTGCGGAAAGAGGTTAATTTTATCTCACGAGAAGCCCTTGGTTACTCCGTCTCCTTTTCTGTCTATGTGTCAAGCTGTTAAAGCCTTGAAGGCTGGGGATCAAAGCTATATTTTCTTGGGTGGATTGGTGGGTGGTAAGGAGATAGAGATTTCTACTATTCTGGTGGTTAATGAGTTTGTGGATGTATTCCCTGATGAGATACCAGAATTTCCACCTGAGAGAGAGATTGAGTTCTCGATTGAATTATTGCCTGGTGTGGGGCATATTTCTTTGGCTCCATACCGGATGTCGCCACTGGAGCTGGCTGAGTTGAAGAAACATATTGAGGAGTTGTCTGCAAAGGATTTTATCAGGCCGAGTGTGTCTCCGTGGGGAGCACCGGTAATATTTGTGAAAAAGAAGGATGGAAGCATGAGATTGTGTACTGACTACCGGCAATTGAATAAAGTTACGGTTAAGAACAGGTACCCATTGCTGTATTGATGACTTGTTAGATCAGTTGAGGGGTGCCTGTGTGTTTTCTAAGATTGATCTCCGGTCCGAATACCATCAGATTTGGATTAAGCCAGAGGATGTGCCTAAAACGACATTTTGTTCTAGATACGGACACTACGAGTACCAGGTGATTCCTTTTGGGCTTACTAATGCCCCATCGGTGTTTCATGGACTATATGAATCGTATTTTTAAACCGTATTTGGATCAGTTTGTAATTGTGTTCATGTATGATATTTTGATCTATTCTAAGAGTGAGGAGGAACATATTGAGCATCTGAGGACTGTGTTACAGATATTAAAGGATAAAAAGTTGTATGTGAAACCGTCTATGTAACGCCCGGCCACTTGCAAGAATCAATGTCTGTCCCCACACACTAACACGAGACTTTTCAGTGTGCTTTGTCCTCACTCGCACACTTCCCGAGAAAACTTCCTAGGAGGTCACCCATCCCAGAATTGCTCCAAGTCAAGCACGCTTAATTGTGGAGTTCTTCCGATCCGGGCTACAGAAAAGTAGATGCATCTTGTTAGTATAGGTAGTACCAATTAATTCTTATAAGTCATTCCTAACTGTACCGTCCCATACCAGTACAGTCTCTGGAATCCCTCTCTTTCGGGTGTTGATTCGATTCATTCATGAACCCCCAAGCTGCAAGATTTGGCATGAGCCGCTCATTGTCCATGCCCTTTCGCACCGGCGATCACTCCCTGCCCTTGCCAGCTCTTGGGATGTTACAGTCTAAGTGTGAATTCTGTTTACCTGGGGTGCAATTTCTGGGTCATGTTATTTCTGCTAGGGGTGTTGCGGTGGATCCAAATAAAATTGATGTTGTAATTGACTGGGAACGATCGAAAACTGTTACTGAGATCCGGAGCTTTCTGGGTCTTGCTTGGTATTATCGTAGATTTATATAAGGGTTTTCCACAATGGTACTGCCGTTGACCCGATTGACACGAAAGGATACTCCTTTTGTGTGGACCTAGCAATGTGAGAGATGTTTTCTGGACCTTAAAGAGAAATTGACTACTGCTCCTTTGTTGACCCTCCCCGATCCGGAAGGTGAGTTTGAATTATAATGTGATGCTTCCAAGAAAGGTTTGGGGTGTGTGTTGATGCAAGAGAGGAGAGTGGTTGCTTATGCTTCGAGGCAGTTGAAGCCTCATGAAGAAAATTATCCGACGCACGACTTGGAGCTTGCTGCTATTGTAGAGCAACCCATCAATTTTCCTGCTCACTTCTACCCTTGGTGGTTGTAGAATATTCATTACATTGAAAATACCTCCACTTCGCCTATTAATCCATATCAAATATCACATTATTTCACAAGCACACTACTATTAGTAGTATATACATATAGACCACTAGGTCATAATTTCTTTACAACTATCATTACTATCTTACATATGATTATACAATTCAACCATCCTATCCATTTTACCACTGACAAGTCTGCCAATTTGAATCGACATCCATTAACTACAATAGTGTCTTCATTGTACATTTATCTTATGCCATCCATGGCGATTCTCTCAACTTCTTCCTTATACACATAATACATAATTAATCCATCTCACCTATATTTAATCAACACTACCTCCTTATGGATTTAAATTTCATATTTCCATATACCTCAAATTAAAATTTCACTAGCATGATAATTTCAAGTGGTCAAATCCCTTAGGATTAGACGTCAAATATTCCATTTATAACTTGTATTCAAAACCTAGAGCTCAAAACTTCATCGGCATGTTTTACGGTGCAACTGTACCGCAGTATTTTTACCCGGTAAAAACATTATCACTGAATTTTCCGAAACTTGCCTAACCACTCAATTTTTCGTTCTGAATCCATTTCCAGGGTTATTTTTATCTTTTGAGACCTCCTACTCAATTCTACACCGGTATTGTTAATATTAATTATGATATTAAGCGCAGTTACAATCACAGCAATTAATTTATAAAAATGCGAGTAAACTTTTCCTGTTTATTACGCGAGCATTTAAGACAATAAAAAGCGTAATAAATAAAATTTGTGACCGTAACTGTAAAATCTTTGCGGAATAATTATTTAAACTACTTTTGTAACATATATTACATCTCTCAAGTCACTAAGGGGTTTCCATAAACCCACTTAGCAAAAATCTCACTTTTATGTTTTCTACCCATCCGAACATGGTTCGGTCTTTAATTTTCTGCGGACAAACCGCATGACTCACGCTCCTCATCTTTTAGTATATTATTCTACACTTAATTACCTTTCTAGGAAGCTATCAAACGAGTCATAAAGTTCTCGTTTGCTCTGGATATCGCCGTTTGAAGTTGGACAAGCAATCTGCCAGCCAACCCCAAAACAGCACCAAACAGCCTTCACTAAATCTATTATTCTGGAAATTCCACTTACCCAATTGCTCTCAAATTTTTATACAAAAAACTAGACACCGCAATATTCAATTTGATATATCATACACCTAATTTGACCAAGAAAAGAAGAGGGAATAATTTTCCCAAACTAGGTCTAGATCAACCCCATGTGCAGGGACCAACAGCGCAATCAGTGTTCTCTTCCTTCTACAGGCCGACGCCTAACCCAGAAAAATCTCAAATTTTACCACAATGTATAGGACATCATAATATTCAAAATGGAGTTTGAAACGTCCCTATCAGACCTCTGTGGAGGGAGATATGCTCTCTCAAAGTTCGCCTAAATTATGCCAATTTCTAGAAAATTCGCCAGAGTTTCCTTTGTTTTTCCAATAATTCCCAAGTTTGCAAAAGTGATCTCTAACCTCAATTTGTACCTAAAAATCATTGGGTGGCACACACAAGGACCAGCAATGCCTTGGGGCTCTTACAACCCATCACAGTTTATATCCAATTACACAATTTCCATCACTTTACTTATATTTTCAAACTTAACATATTTCAATCACCATAATCCGTTTGCATGCATTCTTTACATCATAAAACATAAATAAATCCTAGAATAGGCCTATTTCCCTTTCATCATATTACATACTTCCATATTACATCAAGTCTTCATGTACAATTTACAAATCTTCCAAATGATATATTACAATTACAATCTTTCTTCAAATATATATAAAGTAAATACTCCAAAATAAACATGATAATCAAGACTGAACTTAGCAAAATACATCATGAACAAAACAATACTCATAATCTTAATCACATGCATTGTTCATGAGCTAAGTCTAGCCTAGGCCCAATGGCCAACAAAATAATGCAAAATAGCAGATCCTACGTCCAATCATCCTGCGGGCTTCTTGCCCGCCGCTCCAACTCCACTGCTACCTCCTGAAATAAATCCCCCAAAGCGAAGTGAGATATACAAATATATCTCAGTAACCCAGAGGTTCTGGAGAATACTCCGCCCAATGGCTCACTTCAATCCATATAAATAACATAACATAACATCTGAAAACGGGATAAAGCAAGGGATTTAGTGAAATAGGGGAGCATAGGGATACAAAATACGACGAAGCTGGAATGGTCAATGCCAAAACCACGCAACGTCCAGCCTATTGGCTCGGCATATAAGCCTACGGGTTTCAAACCAAAGCGTGTTCCCAGAACATCAAACCAAGGCACCCTCCATCCATAACCACCCGAGACTTCCTAGTGTGCTCCTATCTGGATCACACACCACGACCCCAGGTCAACTGGAACTCCCTCTCGGAGACCTATCCAGTGGAAGTCCGTAACGCCCGAAGGCAAACAGTCTACCGGCCAGAGACACGGTACATCCTAAGTACCACCACACATACAATATGCATGAACATGTTATCCTATATTATTTACATACATTTCCTACCATTACCCTCAACGGGCATGGTGGAACACACAAGGGGATCAAACCGCAGTACTAAGGGATTACCTGTATAATCCTCTACCACAGCTCCAATGCAGTATATTTCCTGAGCTAGGTACACAATAGAATGCCTACACATAGGACATTCCCCATGCAAGTTATTAACTCTTCAAGCATGGTGTCAAATATTCGTCACAATGCCTTTTGGTTCGGGACCAAGGGCAACCCACCAAGCTCATGGTTCAGGGTTCAAATCCGCGTAAGGCAACCTACAACGACTATATACTGATCATCAGAACACAGTAAACCATCAAATTCACAAAACGTCAATTTTTCCTCCCCCACTAACTGAGGTTCGGCCATTTAAGTGTGAAAACACAAAATATTTTTCTTTATTTTCTTTTCATTTTTCTTAAGCATCCCAAGGTCCCAATTTCATTTTAGGTGCCAATTTGCATCCTACATCATCCAAACGTCATTTTGCCAATTAATTAGCTCTAGGCACAATTACCAATTCTACACAACCAACCACTTTTTCCTTTGATTTTCAACACATCAACCATCACACAACCCTTCTAATTACCATTTAACACTACACAACATCCATTACACAATTTTACAACATCAAATCCCCGATTTACTCATTATGGCCAAATTGCTCATAGCCTCACACCAACAATTCAACTATTCCACACCTCATACAATCCTATTATTATATCATACAACCATACAACAACTCAATTACACAATCCTAAAACAATTCAAAATCACAAAGTGTTGGATTTCTCATCAAAATTTCCTAAGTTATGAGCATATTTCCTCAATAATTTTTATTGCATTTATCACTCCAACAGATCATTCCAAGACATATTTATCTAATAAACAATCTCATTTTGAGCTCTCTAACTCCATAAATCAAGCATGCAAGCTCTAGGTTTTCATGAAATTAAATCATCAAATCAATCCATGAAAGGTGTTGAATCTTACCCACAATCAAGTCACAAGACTCCTCCAAGTGATCTCCAAGCAATGGCTTGAGCAAACAACTCCAAAATCACAAAAATCCTCTCAATTTTCGTGGCTGGTTTTTCCCCATATCTCTCAAATGAGAGGGGTTCAAGGAAAACTAATCGGTGGGATGTGTTCGGATGATGATTTCCAAAAACTTTGCTCACAAATTTTTCTCGATTCAGGGTTGTATTGAGTGAGTTAGGAGGGAAAGAAATTTCAAACCAAAAATGGCCAAGGGAGGGGGTGGCTCACGGTTTTTAAGAGTGAGAAGGAGGTTTTAGGTGATGATGAATAGTGATAAGCCATGTGGCTTAAGTGACTTAAGTGAGGTGGGCCCCTCCGCCACCTCACGCGATTTCAAACTAATTCAAAACTCCCTCTGAAACTCTAATTTTTAACGTTAACCATTGTCCTTTAATTACCCTTTATCAGATGAATCCGGAGTTTTTCGGTTGTTCGGAAAAAAGGCAGTTTTAAGTTGTTGCGCGCGTCGTAGGCACTATAACACCTCGTATTTCTAAATATATATTTTATGTGATAATGTTGATAAAAAGGGTAGGATTAGTGAAAATCCGAAAAATTGAGCCATAATACGTAGAAAGGACAAAATGGTAATTTACCAAACACGTATCCCTGGGCATGAAAAATTGAGTAGAAGGTCTCCAATGGTAAAAATAATGTCGGAAATGGATTCAGGACGAAAAATCGAGTGGATAGACAAGTTTCAGAAAATTTGTTGAATAGTGATTTTACCAGTGTAAAAATACTGCGGTATAATTGTACAGATAAGCGTGAAAATAATATCAGTATTTTTAGGAAACAAAAATATGACCCGAATGAGAAAAATACGTAGGTTATGAATTTGTGGTTTAGATTAGGTGATTGATTAAAGTTAAATCGTATGTGGGACCCACCTATGGTCTAAGTGACTTAAGTGACCCTTCTTATTAGAAAATATGACACTCTCTCTCCTATTCTCTTCTTCTCTCCCGCGGGTCACCTCTCCTCCATAGCCAAAACCTTGCAAATTTCCTTTCTCTTGTAACTTCATCATCCAATCACCAAATCAAGTCAAGTTGGTCATGAAAATTGTTGGAAAACACCTTCCAAACACATTGGTGGTATTAAGCCTTGAAAACCACTAGATTTTGAGAAATACCTCCCCTAAAACCGCGGCCCTTGGTGTGAGATTTGTGTTCACGGAGTTGTTTGGAGCTGCAAGAGTTTAGTATGACGTGGAGGAGCCCTAGACCGACCTCTTGAGTAAGTTTTAACACTTTCCTTTGATTGATTCATGAGATTTATGATTTGTGCCCTAGAGTGAAATTGTGTGATTGTGTAGTTAGAGAGCTCAATTGAGAAATGTGTATTAGATGAATATGTCTTAGAATGATGCGTTGGAGCCATAAATGCAATAAAAAGTATTGGTGAAAACGTGTTCATAACTTTGTGAAATTGGTGGAAAATGATGGAAAAATGTTGGTTGTAATCATAAATGTGATGGTTGTAAATAAATGATTGGTTGTTGGTATGAAGTAATGATAGGATTATATGATGTGTATGATTGTTAGAATGGATTGAAAACCTTGGAGTACCATCTAATGAGAAATTCGAACCATGTAAAGGTTGGGAGGAAAGTTGAGGTGAAAAATATGTACAATTGATGGTTGGTATTTTGGATGCATAAGAGGTGGGTTGGTGAGCTAGTTTGATGACTAAATGAGTTAAGGTGGTTGAATTAATGAGATAGTGCCATTAGGCCTAAGTGATTCTAAATTGCTTATGATGTGTGTGAAATGAATGGTTTACATTGAAATTGTATTGATGGTCAATATTGTGATCAATTTAGGTTGCCTCTCACGGACGCGATAATGGAAGATTAAACTTGGAGCATACATTTTGGAACATTCTGCTTGGAGTTGAAGTAAACTTTTGGCACTTGGGTTTTAATCCCTTGTGTGCTCCACTACACCTAGTGGAAGGTTGTGGTTGGATTTTGTGCCTTTGGACATTGTGTTAATATGTAAGTTCATGCATTATTGCTTGATTGTGTGACATGCTTGGAGCATGTTGTGCGTGAATTGTTTGATCTCTGGCTAGCAGATGTGTGTTGGTTTGGACTTCCGCTGGAGATATCCTTTGGGGATTCCGGTCGGGTTTTGCCGTGGGGCCGACTCTGGGAGCGGTACCAGGATGATCCAAACGTGGGACTTTCGCTGGATAGGGCTCATGAGGAGTTCCAATTGGGTTTTGTCATGGGGTCGTCTCATCCATGAGAGAGGCACCAGGAAGATTCCCGGGAGTTATATGATGGGGTCCTTGAATAGAATCCTTATCATGTTCTTGGATTTGTGCTCAGTTGTTGTGATTTTGTATGTTATGCATTTTACATGATGTTAATTGTTGCACCTTGAGTGAGCCATAGGATGGAGTGATCCTCTAGTACCCTTGTTAATATTGCCATGCTTTTGTGCGATCATAACTATATTCTAAGTCATTTGATCAGGGTGTTGTATTTTGTATATATGAAATTGTATATGTCTAATGTTATTACATTTTGGATATTGGTGAGCATGTGACTTGTCCATGGCCACATATATTGTGTTTCGAGGCATTCGGAGTCTTATGTTGTAAATAAACCATTTGATGAGTAAAATAGCTACGATATTGGGAATCATGGTAATTGCCACTTGAATTATGCTTAAAGTTTAGTTGTTGTAAAGAATACTTTATGTAGGTTTATAGTTGATGGAAAGATCAATGACATATTGAATGCGTTGAGCTGTGAAATGGTTAAGTAATTATTGAGAGGAAAATTGATTAGGTACATGATTGGAAAAATTGGTAATTGTTGAGAATATAAACAGGGTACTTCCCAATTTTCATACCCTATATGATAGAATTGGACCCCTTGGCCTTCTTAAAAGTTATATATCTTTCTTTTAGCTTTCTAACGAGACCAAGATTGTGTAAATTGGATTAGTATAACTCAAGGTATGGGCAAAATAAAAAAAGTGGGTCAAATTGCCCTATTTTGGTGCTTGCTCTAGAACTGCGGCGCTATTGGCGTCAAGTTGACGCTATTAGCGCCAACCGTCAGGGGGAGGCCATAGCATTGATGCTATTGGCGCCAATCTGGCTCTATGAGCGCCATCCTCTTTGCCTCCTGGGGCGTTTTGACGCTGTAAGCGTGAGACTGGCGCTATGAGCGTGGGGGTCCTGGGGATTTCAGCATCCATTTTCTTAGAAAATTCATAACTTGAGCTACGGTGCTCCAAATTGAGCGCGGTTTGAACCCACGCGTAGTTAACGAAGAAATATATATTATATTACTGAATGAGAAGTATTTGACTGGTATAAAAATTGTTAAAGTAAATAAGAAGGCGAAGATATTCAGTGTTAAACATGGATAGGATAAGTTATTAGCTTTGTTGGTTTATGTGAACCACTAAGCCACCTTAAAATGTAAAATGTATGGTATTAAGCTAGTGTATTCATAATTCTGCTATAAGTTCTTAGTTATGATCACGGTTATTTAAAAGGTACAAACGAGATTAAAAAGAAAAGTTTTTCTGTAAATTCGAATAACTGCTGTGATTGTAACTGCGCTTAATATCATATTTGAAGATAACACACCGGTTTGGTAACGGGGTGTTACATTTATGGTATCAGAGCAGTTTCTTATGGAACTCTGATTAGTGTATGATTGTGGTATGTGTAACAACCCGTTACGTATCGGTAATGTTATCATTGCATATGGTATTAAGCGCAGTTACAATCACAGTAATTGAGTTAATTAAATTACGGGTAAACTTTTTCTTTTATTACATTCTTTTCTTTAAACATTAACCATTTCCGTAATCAATTAAAACAGCGCCATAATTGTAATTGCAAAACTCGCGGAAGCTTAAAAACTTACTTAACATAATCCCTCTAAGCAATGCCATTTATTTTAGATTTTTGAAAACACATTTTTGAACTTTAACACAGTGGTAATCGATTACCATACTTGAGGTAATCGATTACCAGAGGTTACTGTAGAAGTCAGAACCTCAAATTCATCTCCCCTGTTTTCTGGTAATCGATTACCAGAGGTTGGTAATCGATTACTGAACTAGGTAATCGATTACCAATGCTCTGGTAATCGATTACTTTGAAGACAGAAGCTCAATTTTTCGTCCCCTGTTGCAGGTAATCGATTACCAGTGAAAAGTAATCGATTACTATACAGCAAAAACGACAGGTGACAGCTTTTAAGACCCAAAATGAGTGGTCTAACTTACTCTTAACACATTGCTACTTCGTATACACTTTACACATGTCCTAATGTAGGCTCTAGGCCCTTCCATCATGCATATTCATTAATCAATGCATCAATTACAATGTTCTCAATATCATAGCCATTAACACATGAAATGGTCCATATACAACATAAGTTTTCCAATGCCTCAAATACAACATAGGTGGCCATGGACAAGTCACATGCTCACACAAAATGCGAATAGAAACAAGAGGCATAATGTAAATCCAACACAAAAGACATAGAATATAATCATGAACATCACAAAAGCATGGAAACCTCCGCATGCAATATGTTCATAATCTAAGTCCCAAAATGCTAACTAAATCCTATGTGCATCATATATGCTTCTCCAAAACGCCATGTACTCCATATGCACCACATGCTACTGTCATCCACTAAGTGGGCTTCTTGCCCGAAACTCCTCCGTGCTCATAATGTCTTGAAACAATGTCCCCAAACGTGGGATGAGATATACATATATATCTCAGTAAACCAAGGGTACTAGAGGATCACTCCACCAAATGGCTCACTCAAAGTGCTACAAATGATATCATGTAAAAATGCATGCATACAAAATCACACACAACTGGGCACATCCAAGAACATCCTCATAAGGATTCCGATCGAGGACCCCATCATATAACTCACGGGAATCTTCCCGGTGCCTCTCTCCCATGGTTGAGACGACCCCATGGCAAAACCCAACTGGAACTCCTCATGAGCCCTATCTAGCGGAAGTCCCATGTTTGGATCATCCTGGTACCGCTCCCAGAGTCGGTTCCACGGCAAAACCCGACCGGAATCCCCAAAGGATATCTCCAGCGGAAGTCCAAACCAACACACATATACTGGCCAGCGATCACAAACAATGCACACAACAGTAATGATGCATGAACATACATTTTCCACACCACATCATACAACACAAAATCCAACCACAACCTTCCACTGGGTGTGGAGGAGCACACAAGGGACTAAACCCCAGTTCCAAGGGTTTACCTCAGCTCCAAGCACAAGGCTCCAAACGTACGCTCCGAACTCAATCTTCCACTATCGCGTCCGAGATAGGTAACCTATATGATCAACAAATGACCATCAAACATATGCAAACAAATCATCAATTTCACACAATTATAAAACCAACCTATAGTCACTTAGGCCTAATGGCCCATTTCCATTTAATTCAATTATCTTAACTCCTTGACTCATCGAAGTGATTCATCAACCCCACCATTATACACTAAATCAACATCCATTGCCTAAACCATATTTTCACATCATTTTTCCTACCAACTACCTATGGTTCAAATTCATCAATGAAACACCCCTCATGGTTTTCAATCCAATTCAACAATTACACATGTCATAAAATCCTTTTATTAACCTATACAATAAACAATCATGCCATTTTCACACAACTAAATTTTTAAATCTCATGACACTTGATTTTCTTCCTAAGTTAAATCATCATTTTCACTTAGAATTTTCATAGCATTTCTAGCTCAATCATGTCATTCTAAGACATTATCATCTAATGCAATTTTTCCATTTGAGCTTCCAATCATCATAAATCAACAATTACAAGCATAGGGTTCATAAATTTGATCTATGAAATCAATCATAAAAACCATGTAAATACACTCACAATCAATGCTAGACTCTCCACCAAGGCTTCTCCAAGCATCTAGAGGTCCAATGCCTCCATGAACATCACTTTTTTCTAATCTTTCAAAACTGACCTAGGCTAAATACTCTCCAAAGGAGCGATTTCAAGGCTAGGGGATATCACCAATGGCTTTAGAATGGTTTTTCCAATTGATTTTAACACCAAAATCAAAGGATTTGGACAAGAGATGATGGTTTTGGATGAAAGCTTTCAAAGCCTTCAATGGGTAGAAACGCACGCAGGGAAGGAGAAAGAAGAGAGAGAGATCATTAGGTCAGTGAGAAAATGAGGGAAACTTAAGTGAATTTTGGTTCCGCAGGTCCCACACGCGATTTAACTTTAATGAAACATCTAATTTAAACCACATTTTCATAAACTACGTATTTTTCCCGTTCGTGTCATATTTTTGTTTCATAAAAATACTGATCAAAATTTCACGCCTATCGGTACAATTATACCGCAGTATTTTATACCGGAAAATCACTATTCATCAAATTTTCAGAGACTTGCCTATCCACTCGATTTTTCGTTCTGAATCCATTTCCGGCCTTATTTTTACCATTTGAGACCTTCTACTCGATTTTTCATGTCTAGGGATACGTGTTTGGTAAATTACCATTTTTCCCTTCTTATACATTTTGACCCTAATCTCAGGATTTTCACTAATCCTAACCTTTTAAGCGACATTATCATCTATACATATATATTTAGAAATACGAGGTGTTATATTCACCCCACCTTTTAGGAATTTTGTCCGCAAAATTAAATCATACCTATCCGCTAACTCAGGATACAGCCGGAGAATCTCATCCTCCCGCTCCCAAGTAGCCTCCTCAGGTGTGCGGCCTCCCCACTGAATCTTCAACATGGGAATAATTTTACTTCTAAGCCTCTTTTCACTGCGGTCCAGTATTTCAATAGGACCAATGAGAGTCTTCAAATTCTCCCTGATTTCAATATTATCCGGCATCACCACATGTGATTAATCCGGAACATAACGCCGCAACTGCGAAACATGGAAGACATCGTGTAAATTGGACAATTGTGGCGGCAAGGCAAGCTGATAGGCCACCAATCCTACTCTTTTCATAATATGATACGGCCCAATAAAACGAGGACTCAGCTTCCTCACACCCAAAGCACGGCCGACACCCGTGACCGGAGATAACCGAACGAATACATGGTCACCTTCTTCGAATTCAAGCGGTCTATGCTTATTATCATAATAACTTTTCTGCCTATTCTGTGCCTGTTTCAGTTTTTCTCTGATCATTTCAATTTGCACCGTGGTCTCCTGCACAAAATCCGGACCAAATCTCTCTTTGTCCCCTACCTCATTCCAGCAAGTAGGAGTACGACATCTCTGTCCATACAACGCCTCATACGGTGCCATACCCAGACTGGAGTGAAAACTGTTATTATATGAAAATTCAACCAGTGGCAAATACCGATCCCAAGCAGTACCCTGCTCCAGAGTGCAAGCTCTCAGTATATCCTCAAGTTTCTGTATGGTCCTCTCAGTCAGACCATCAGTGTGCGGGTGATACGCAGTGCTCAGCCTAAGCTGAGTGCCAAAAGCCTGCTGTAAAGCTCCCCAAAAATGAGAAGTAAATTTAGGGTCCCGATCACTAACAATACTAATCGGTATCCCATGGAGCCTTACAATCTCATTAACATACAACTTTGCCAATCTCTCTGTGATGAAATCCACTCGTACTGGTAGAAAATGTGCAGACTTCGTAAGTCTGTCCACAATAACCCAAATCGAATCGTAACCAGCCTGAGTCTGAGGCAACCCAACAACAAAATCCATAGAGATGCTCTCCCATTTCCACTGTGGTATATCCAATGGCTGCAGTAAACCAGCAGGTTTCTGATGTTCTATTTTTACTTTCTGACAGATTAAACACCTGGATACATATTCAGCAACATCCTTCTTCATCCCAGGCCACCAGAACTTAGTTCTCAGATCTTGGTAGATTTTTGTGTCACCTGGGTGGACAACATATTGACCCTTATGGGCCTCAATCATTACCTCCTCTGCTAATTCCTTGGGCACAACAATCCTGCCCTGGTACAATAACAATCCTTGCTCATTCACAGATATCCCACTCTGCCCTTTCAAATACTTGACACTATCGTTCTGTACCTGTGTTTCTTTAATCTTCTCGTATAATTCATTTTCCACCCGACAACTCTCATGCAACCCATCTTCAACCCGTGTATTCCAGAATTCATCCACACTCCCAATAAAGACATCCGTCAGCTTCAAGTCATAGAATTGCTCAATTAATTCATTATCCCTCAACATCAACTGGGACACGCTGACAGACTTCCTACTCAATGCATCCGCTACCACATTAGCCTTACCCGGATGGTATTTCAACTCAAAATCATAATCTTTTAGAAATTCAACCCATCTCCGCTGTCTCATATTCAGCTCTTTCTGATCAAACAAATACTTTAGACTCTTGTGATCACTGAACACAGCAAATTTCATCCCATACAGAAAATGCCTCCAAATTTTTAAGGCAAATACTATGGCAGCAAGCTCCAAATCGTGTGTCGGATAATTCTCTTCATGAGGCCTCAACTGCCTCGAAGCATAAGCAACAACTCTCCTTTCTTGCATCAGCACACACCCCAAACCTTTCTTGGAAGCATCACAGTATAATTCAAACTCACCTTCCAGATCGGGGAGGGTCAACACAGGAGCAGTAGTCAATTTCTCTTTAAGGCCTAGAAAACACCTCTCACATTCCTGAGTCCACACAAAAGGAGTATCCTTTCGTGTCAATCGGGTCAATGGCAGTACCATTGTAGAAAACCCCTCAATAAACCTTCGATAATATCCAGCAAGACCTAGAAAGCTGGGGATTTCAGTAACAGTTTTTGGTCTTTCCCAGTACATAACAGCATCAATTTTATTTGGATCAACAACAACACCCCTCTCAGAAATAACAGGCCCCAGAAATTGTATCTCAGAGAACCAGAATTCACACTTTGAAGGCTTCGCATACAACTTTTTATCCTATAACACCTGTAACACAGTTCTCAAATGCTCACTATGCTCCTCTCTGCTCTTAGAGTAAATCAAGATGTCGTCGATGAACACGATCACAAACTGATCCAAATACGGTTTAAAAATACGACTCATGTAGTCCATGAACACTGCCGGGGCATTAGTAAGCCCAAAAGGAATCACCTGATACTCGTAGTGTCCATATCTAGAACAAAAGGCCGTTTTAGGCACATCCTCCGGCCTAATCCGAATCTGATGGTATCGGGACCGGAGATCAATCTTTGAAAGCACACAGGCACCCCTCAACTGATCTAACAAGTCATCAATCCGCGGCAATGGGTACCTGTTCTTAACCGTAACTTTATTCAATTTCCGGTAGTCAGTACACAGTCTCATGCTCCATCCTTCTTTTTCATGAAGATCACCGGTGCTCTCCACGGAGACACACTCGGCTTGATAAAATCCTTTGCTGACAGTTCCTCGATATGTTTCTTCAACTCAGCCAACTCAAGTGGCGCCATCCGATACGGAGCCAATGAAATAGGCCCCACACCAGGCAACAATTCTATTGAAAATTCAATCTCCCTCTCAGGTGGAAATTCTGGTATCTCATCAAGGAATACATCCTCAAACTCATTAACCACCAGAATCGTAGAAATTTCAATCTCGTTACCACCCACCAATCCACCCAAGAAAATATAACCCTGATCCCCAGCCTTCAAGGCTTTAACAGCTTGACACATAGACAAAAAGGGAGACGGAGTAACCGAGGGCTTCTCGTGAGACAATACCAACCTCTTGCAGCAGCAATCAATCATTGCGCAGTTTTGAGACAACCAATCCATGCCCAATATCAAATTAACAGAAGCCAGGGGCAAGATAATTAGATCAATAGTGTAACCCCTGCCTTCGTAGACAAACCCGACTTCTTTGCAAATGAAGGAGGAATCACTAACCTCTCATGTAGCCGTAGTAATACACATAGGGGGAATCATCCGTGATACTTTTAATCCCAACCCCTTAGCAACATATTCCCCACAAACGAATGCGTAGCTCCAGTATCAAACAACACAGACAAATCAACATTAGAAATCAAAATTATACCTTTTACCAAGTTCGGGGCCTTTTCAGTATGTTGAGCAGTTGTAGTATACACCCTTCCAACAGTAGGGACAGTAGCAGTAGTAGTAGTAGTAGTCGGTAGGGCCTGCAGATTCGCAGCTTGTCCCGCAGTAGGAGTATAAGATGCCCAGGCCTGCAGATTCACAGCCTGTCCAGCAGAAGACGGACAACTCCTAGCAAAATGGCTTGTCTGACCACATTTAAAACAAGCCCCCGGGCCAGCACCACATACACCTCTGTGGTATTTCTTGCACTTCCCACACTGTGGGGTATAGTATTTATCGATAGTTCCACCACCCGGGGCTCCACTCTTCTTAAATTGACCAGAAGGCTGCCTTACTTGCAACCCCCTTCCCCTGTTGTTATTGTGATGGTATCCACCTCTAATACTATTTCCAGAAGGACCAGCCGTCCTCTTGTTCTCTTGCTCTTTTGCAGAATTTGATTTCGGATATCTACCGTAAACAGTCTCAACCCTCTTACATTGGGTCACAAGATCAGCAAAATTTCTCACTGCCGTATTTGACATCCTCTTGGCAATCTTTTCACTCAGCCCTCTTTGGAATTTTGCAGATAAAAACTCGGGCGTAGGCAGAGTACCTCCATAATTGGCAAACTTGACCAACTCATTGAATTTTGTCACATAAGGATCCACAGACATTGACCCTTGCACCAACTTATCAAACTCTCCCTGTTTAGCTTCTCTCACATCATGGGGAAAGTATTCTTCATGAAATAGGCCCTCAAACATAGCCCACGAGATTTCTTCACCTTGCACAACATAAGGACGAGAAACGCTATCCCACCATTCTTGGGCATCGCCCTCCAACATATACACAGAATATAATAACTTCTGCGGATCTTAGCACCTCATCACCTGGAATACCTTATCCATTCCCCTCAGCCAAGTAGTAACCTCCTTCGGGTCCTTTGACCCCAGAAATACGGGTGGCTTGTGTTTCCTAAACGATATGAGCCTTCGCTCATCAGCAGCGTCATCAACAACTGGCTCAGCAGCCCCAGTGGACTAAACAATAGAGGGAGGATCAACAGAAGGTTGCGGAACATATGTAGGATCCGTAATATGGTGGCTAGCCTCACCAATGTGGTGACTAGCTCCACTCTCCCCTGTTGAGGAGTAACAAAAGACGTAGGTGTAGGTGTCACCGTAGCCGTATGTGGAGGAGAATCATCCCTCCTATGACGATCTCTATCAGCCCTCATCTCATTCATGAAGGCAGTCATCATATCCTGATTGTTTTTCATCAGGTTTTCAGTCATGGTTCGATTCGCGACCGTTTCCGCCTGCAAGGCATTAAGAACTGCAGTAATCGGATTCGGCGGCTGAGGATCTGCACCTCGTGTCCCACGGCGACCACGAGCCCTCCTAATGATATCTGTACATGTAACACAAAGGAATGAGCTGATCAGACTCATATTGAGAAATCACATATACATAAATCATAAAGAGTTCACAGATAGCTATGCAACACAAGATACAGTTAGATATAATCAGAGTCCCAGACAAAACTGCTCTGATACCTTAAAATGTAACAACCCGTTACGTACCGGTAATGTTATCATTGCATATGGTATTAAGCGCAGTTACAATCACAGTAATTGAGTTAATTAAATTACGGGTAAACTTTTTCTTTTATTACATTCCTTTCTTTAAACATTAACCATTTCTGTAATCAATTAACACAACGCCATAATTGTAATTGCAAAACTCGCGGAAGCTTAAAAACTTACTTAACATGATCCCTCTAAGCAATGCCATTTATTTTAGATTTTTGAAAACACATTTTTGAACTTTAACACAGTGGTAATCGATTACCATACTTGAGGTAATCGATTACCAAAGGTTACTGTAGAAGTCAGAACCTCAAATTCAGCTCCCCTGTTTTTTGGTAATCGATTACCAGAGGTGGGTAATCGATTACTGAACTAGGTAATCAATTACCGATGCTCTGGTAATCGATTACTTTGAAGACAGAAGCTCAATTTTTCGTCCCCTGTTGCAGGTAATCGATTACCAGTGAAAAGTAATCGATTACTATGCAGCAAAAATGACAGATGACAGCTTTTAAGACCCAAATTGAGTGGTCTAACTTACTCTTAACACATTGCTACTTCGTATACACTTTACACATGTCCTAATGTAGGCTCTAGGCCCTTCCATCATGCATATTCATTAATCAATGCATCAATTACAATGTTCTCAATATCATAGCCATTTACACATGAAATGGTCCATATACAACATAAGTTTTCCAATGCCTCAAATACAACATAGGTGGCCATGGACAAGTCCCATGCTCACACAAAATGCGAATAGAAACAATAGGCATAATGTAA
>NW_026895221.1:0-14483 GCF_033153095.1 Gastrolobium bilobum | reverse complement strand
TAAATAAAGCACACAAAATGGGGAAAAGATAGCACAATGTGAAAAAATTTATTATGATCCCCGTTTGTGGTCCTTCCAATAAGAATGCAACACTTGTAATTATTTATTTTTTATTTTTTTATTTTTTTCTCTCTCCAATAGAGAGAGAAAGAAAAGAAAAGAAAAGAAATGGTACAGAAAAAATAAAAACACACAAAAAGGGGAAAATAAAGCACAAAGTGGAAAAATTTATTATGATCCCCGTATTTGTGGTCCTTCCAATAAGAATGCAACACTTGTATTTGTTTTTTTCTTCTTTTTTTCTCTCTCCAATACAGAGAGAAAGAAAAAAAAGAAATGGTACAGAAAAAATAAAGCACCCAAAAAGGGGAAAAGATAGCACAAAGTGGAAAAATTTATTATGATCCCCGTATTTATGGTCCTTCCAATAAGAATGTAACACTTGTATTTATTTTTATTTTTATTTTTTATTTTTTGTTTTTTTCTCTCTCCAATAGAGAGAGAGAAAGAAAAGAAAATAAAAGAAATGGTAAAGAAAAATAAAAACAAACAAAAGGGGAAAAATATAGCACAAAGTGGAAAATTTATTATGATCCCCGTATTTTTGGTCCTTCCAATAAGAATGCAACACTTGTATTTATTTTTTTTATTTTTTTCTCTCTCCAATAGAGAGAGAGAAAGAAAAGAAAAGAAAAGAAAAGAAAAGAAATGGTACAGAAAAAATAAAAACACACAAAAAGGGGAAAATATAGCACAAAGTGGAAAATTTTATTATGATCCCCGTATTTGTGGTCCTTCCAATAAGAATGCAACACTTGTATTTATTTTTTCTTTTTTTCTCTCTCCAATAGAGAGAGAAAGAAAAGAAAAGAAAAGAAATGGTACAGAAAAAATAAAAACACACAAAAAGGGGAAAATATAGCACAAAGTGGAAAATTTTATTATGATCCCCGTATTTGTGGTCCTTCCAATAAGAATGCAACACTTGTATTTATTTTTTCTTTTTTTTTCTCTCCAATAGAGAGAGAAAGAAAAAGAAAAGAAAAGAAATGGTACAGAAAAAATAAAGCACACAAAAGGGGAAAAGATAGCACAAAGTGGAAAAATTTATTATGATCCCCGTAATTGTGGTCCTTCCAATAAGAATACAACACTTGTATTTATTTCTCCTTTTCTTTTTTTTCTTTTTTGTCTCTCTCCAATAGAGAGAGAAAGAAAAAAAAAGAAAAGAAATGGTACAGGAAAAATAAAGCACACAAAAAGGGGAAAGAAAAGCACAAAGTGGAAAAATTTATTAAAACTTATTATGATCCTCGTATTTGTGGTCCTTCCAATAAGAATGCCACACTTGTATTTATTTTTTCTTTTTCTTTTTTTCTCTCTCCAATAAAGAGAGAAAAAAAAAAGAAATGGTACAGAAAAAATAAAGCACACAAAAAGGGGAAAATATAGCACAAAGTGGAAAAATTTATTATGATCCCCGTATTTGTGGTCCTTCCAATAATATTGCAACACTTGTATTTATTTATTTTTTCTTTTTTTTTTCTCTCCCATAGAGGGAGAAAGAAAAAAAAAGAAATGGTACAGAAAAAATAAAGCACACAAAAAGGGGAAAAGATAGCACAATGTGGAAAAATTTATTATGATCCCCATATTTGTGGTCCTTCCAATAAGAATGCAACACTTGTATTTATTTTTTTTTCTTTTTTTCTCACTCCAATAGAGAGAAACAAAAAAAAAGAAATGGTACAGAAAAAATAAAGCACACAAAAAGGGGAAAAGATAGCACAAAGTGGAAAAATTTATTATGATCCCTGTATTTGTGGTCCTTCATATAAGAATGCAACATTTGTATTTATTTATTTTTTTATTTTTTTCTCTCTCCAATAGAGAGAGAAAGAAAAGAAAAGAAAAGAAATGGTACAGAAAAAATAAAAACACACAAAAAGGGGAAAATATAGCACAAAGTGGAAAATTTTATTATGATCCCCGTATTTGTGGTCCTTCCAATAAGAATGCAACACTTGTATTTATTATTTTTCTCTTTCTTTTTTTTCTCTCTCCAATAGAGAGAGAGAAAGAAAAGAAAATAAAAGAAATGGTAAAGAAAAATAAAAACACACAAAAGGGGAAAAATATAGCACAAAGTGGAAAATTTATTATGATCCCCGTATTTTTGGTCCTTCCAATAAGAATGCAACACTTGTATTTATTTTTTTTATTTTTTTCTTTTTCCAATAGAGAGAGAGAGAAAGAAAAGAAAAGAAAAGAAAAGAAATGGTACAGAAAAAATAAAAACACACAAAAAGGGGAAAATATAGCACAAAGTGGAAATTGTTATTATGATCCCCGTATTTGTGGTCCTTCCAATAAGAATGCAACACTTGTATTTATTTTTTCTTTTTTTCTCTCTCCAATAGAGAGAGAAAGAAAAAGAAAAGAAAAGAAATGGTACAGAAAAAATAAAGCAAACAAAAATGGAAAAAGATAGCACAAAGTGGAAAAATTTATTATGATCCCCGTAATTGTGGTCCTTCCAATAAGAATACAACACTTGTATTTATTTCTCCTTTTCTTTTTATTTTTTTCTCTCTCCAACAGAGAGAAAGAAAAAAAAATGGTACAGAAAAAATAAAGCACACAAAAAGGGGAAAGAAAAGCACAAAGTGGAAAAATTTATTAAAACTTATTATGATCCTCGTATTTGTGGTCCTTCCAATAAGAATGCCACACTTGTATTTATTTTTTATTTTTATTTTTTTCTCTCTCCAATAAAGAGAGAAAAAAAAAAGAAATGGTACAGAAAAAATAAAGCACACAAAAAGGGGAAAAGATAGCACAAAGTGGAAAAATTTATTATGATCCCCGTATTTGTTGTCCTTCCAATAAGAATGCAACATTTGTATTTATTTATTTATTTATTTATTTATTTTTCTGCCCATATAGAGAGAAAGAAAAAAAAGAAATGGTACAGAAAAAATAAAGCACACAAAAAGGGAAAAAGATAGCACAAAGTGGAAAAATTTATTATGATCCCCGTATTTGTGGTCCTTCCAATAAGAATGCAACACTTGTATTTTTTTTTATTTTTTTTCTCTCTTCAATAGAGAGAGAAAGAAAAGAAAAGAAAAGAAATGGTACAGAAAAAATAAAAACACACAAAAAGGGGAAAATATAGCACAAAGTGGAAAAAATTATTATGATCCCCGTATTTGTGGTCCTTCCAATAAGAATGCAACACTTGTATTTATTTTTTTTATTTTTCTTTTTTTCTCTCTCCAATAGAGAGAGAAAGAAAAGAAAAGAAAAGAAAAGAAATGGTACAGAAAAAATAAAGCACACAAAAGGGGAAAAGATAGCACAAAGTGGAAAAATTTATTATGATCCCCGTATTTGTGGTCCTTCCAATAAGAATGCAACACTTGTATTTATTTTTTTGTTTTTCATTTTTTCTCTCTCCAATAGAGAGAGAAAAAAACGGTAAAAAATAAATAAAGCACACAAAATGGGGAAAAGATAGCACAAGGAGAAAAAATTTATTACGATCCCCGTATTTGTGGTCCTTCCAATAAGAATGCAACACTTGTATTTTTTTTCTTTTTTTCTCTCTCCAATAGAGAGAGAAAGAAAAGAAAAGAAAAGAAAAGAAATGGTACAGAAAAAATAAAGCACACAAAAGGGGAAAAGATAGCACAAAGTGGAAAAATTTATTATGATCCCCGTATTTGTGGTCCTTCCAATAAGAATGCAACACTTATATTTATTTTTTTGTTTTTCATTTTTTCTCTCTCCAATAGAGAGAGAGAAAGAAAAGAAAATAAAAGAAATGGTAAAGAAAAATAAAAACACACAAAAGGGGAAAAATATAGCACAAAGTGGAAAATTTATTATGATCCCCGTATTTTTGGTCCTTCCAATAAGAATGCAACACTTGTATTTATTTTTTTTATTTTTTTCTTTTTCCAATAGAGAGAGAGAAAGAAAAGAAAAGAAAAGAAAAGAAATGGTACAGAAAAAATAAAAACACACAAAAAGGGGAAAATATAGCACAAAGTGGAAATTGTTATTATGATCCCCGTATTTGTGGTCCTTCCAATAAGAATGCAACACTTGTATTTATTTTTTCTTTTTTTTTCTCTCCAATAGAGAGAGAAAGAAAAAGAAAAGAAAAGAAATGGTACAGAAAAAATAAAGCAAACAAAAATGGAAAAAGATAGCACAAAGTGGAAAAATTTATTATGATCCCCGTAATTGTGGTCCTTCCAATAAGAATACAACACTTGTATTTATTTCTCCTTTTCTTTTTTTTCTTTTTTTCTCTCTCCAACAGAGAGAGAAAGAAAAAAAATGGTACAGAAAAAATAAAGCACACAAAAAGGGGAAAGAAAAGCACAAAGTGGAAAAATTTATTAAAACTTATTATGATCCTCGTATTTGTGGTCCTTCCAATAAGAATGCCACACTTGTATTTATTTTTTATTTTTATTTTTTTCTCTCTCCAATAAAGAGAGAAAAAAAAAGAAATGGTACAGAAAAAATAAAGCACACAAAAAGAGGAAAATATAGCACAAAGTGGAAAAATTTGTTATGATCCCCGTATTTGTTGTCCTTCCAAAAATATTGCAACACTTGTATTTATTTATTTATTTATTTTTCTCTCCCATAGAGAGAGAAAGAAAAAAAAGAAATGGTACAGAAAAAATAAAGCACACAAAAAGGGAAAAAGATAGCACAAAGTGGAAAAATTTATTATGATCCCCGTATTTGTGGTCCTTCCAATAAGAATGCAACACTTGTATTTTTTTTTATTTTTTTTCTCTCTTCAATAGAGAGAGAAAGAAAAGAAAAGAAAAGAAATGGTACAGAAAAAATAAAAACACACAAAAAGGGGAAAATATAGCACAAAGTGGAAAAAATTATTATGATCCCCGTATTTGTGGTCCTTCCAATAGGAATGCAACACTTGTATTTATTTTTTTTTTTATTTTTTCTTTTTTTCTCTCTCCAATAGAGAGAGAAAGAAAAGAAAAGAAAAGAAAAGAAATGGTACAGAAAAAATAAAGCACACAAAAGGGGAAAAGATAGCACAAAGTGGAAAAATTTATTATGATCCCCGTATTTGTGGTCCTTCCAATAAGAATGCAACACTTGTATTTATTTTTTTGTTTTTCATTTTTTCTCTCTCCAATAGAGAGAGAAAAAAACGGTAAAAAATAAATAAAGCACACAAAATGGGGAAAAGATAGCACAAGGAGAAAAAATTTATTACGATCCCCGTATTTGTGGTCCTTCCAATAAGAATGCAACACTTGTATTTTTTTTTCTTTTTTTCTCTCTCCAATAGAGAGAGAAAGAAAAGAAAAGAAAAGAAAAGAAAAGAAATGGTACAGAAAAAATAAAGCACACAAAAGGGGAAAAGATAGCACAAAGTGGAAAAATTTATTATGATCCCCGTATTTGTGGTCCTTCCAATAAGAATGCAACACTTATATTTATTTTTTTGTTTTTCATTTTTTCTCTCTCCAATAGAGAGAAAAAAACGGTAAAAAATAAATAAAGCACACAAAATGGGGAAAAGATAGCACAAGGTGAAAAAATTTATTATGATCCCCGTATTTGTGGTCCTTCCATTAAGAATGCAACACTTGTAATTATTTATTTTTTATTTTTTATTTTTTTCTCTCTCCAATAGAGATAGAAAGAAAAGAAAAGAAAAGCAATGGTACAGAAAAAAAAAAAACACACAAAAAGGGGAAAAGATAGCACAAAGTGGAAAAAATTATTATGATCCCCGTATTTGTGGTCCTTCCAATAGGAATGCAACACTTGTATTTATTTTTTTTATTTTTCTTTTTTTTCTCTCTCCAATAGAGAGAGAAAGAAAAGAAAAGAAAAGAAAAGAAATGGTACAGAAAAAATAAAGCACACAAAAGGGGAAAAGATAGCACAAAGTGGAAAAATTTATTATGATCCCCGTATTTGTGGTCCTTCCAATAAGAATGCAACACTTGTATTTATTTTTTTGTTTTTCATTTTTTCTCTCTCTAATAGAGAGAGAAAGAAAAGAAAAGAAAAGAAATGGTACAGAAAAAATAAAGCACACAAAAAGGGGAAAAGATAGCATAAAGTGGAAAAATTTATTATGATCCCCATATTTTTGGTCCTTCCAATAAAAATGCAACACTTGTATTTATTTTTCCTTTTATTTTTTCTTTTTTTCTCTCTCCAATAGAGAGAAAGAAAAGAAAAGAAATGGTACAGAAAAAATAAAACACACAAAAGGGGAAAAGATAGCACAATGTGAAAAAATTTATTATGATCCCCATATTTGTGGTCCTTCCAATAAGAATGCAACACTTGTATTTATTTATTTTTCTTTTTTTTTCTCTCCCATAGAGAGAGAAAAAAAAAGGAAATGGTACAGAAAAAATAAAACACACAAAAAGGGGAAAAATATAGCACAAAGTGGAAAATTTATTATGATCCCCGTATTTTTGGTCCTTCCAATAAGAATGCAACACTTGTATTTATTTTTTTTCTTTTTTTCTTTTTCCAATAGAGAGAGAGAAAGAAAAGAAAAGAAAAGAAAAGAAATGGTACAGAAAAAATAAAAACACACAAAAAGGGCAAAATATAGCACAAAGTGGAAATTGTTATTATGATCCCCGTATTTGTGGTCCTTCCAATAAGAATGCAACACTTGTATTTATTTTTTCTTTTTTTCTCTCTCCAATAGAGAGAGAAAGAAAAAGAAAAGAAAAGAAATGGTACAGAAAAAATAAAGCAAACAAAAATGGAAAAAGATAGCACAAAGTGGAAAAATTTATTATGATCCCCGTAATTGTGGTCCTTCCAATAAGAATACAACACTTGTATTTATTTCTCCTTTTCTTTTTTTCTCTCTCCAACAGAGAGAGAAAGAAAAAAAATGGTACAGAAAAAATAAAGCACACAAAAAGGGGAAAGAAAAGCACAAAGTGGAAAAATTTATTAAAACTTATTATGATCCTCGTATTTGTGGTCCTTCCAATAAGAATGCCACACTTGTATTTATTTTTTATTTTTATTTTTTTCTCTCTCCAATAAAGAGAGAAAAAAAAAAGAAATGGTACAGAAAAAATAAAGAACACAAAAAGAGGAAAATATAGCACAAAGTGGAAAAATTTGTTATGATCCCCGTATTTGTGGTCCTTCCAAAAATATTGCAACACTTGTATTTATTTATTTATTTATTTTTTCTCTCCCATAGAGAGAGAAAGAAAAAAAAGAAATGGTACAGAAAAAATAAAGCACACAAAAAGGGGAAAAGATAGCACAAAGTGGAAAAATTTATTATGATCCCCGTATTTGTGGTCCTTCCAATAAGAATGCAACACTTGTATTTTTTTTATTTTTTTTCTCTCTTCAATAGAAAGAGAAAGAAAAGAAAAGAAAAGAAATGGTACAGAAAAAATAAAAACACACAAAAAGGGGAAAATATAGCACAAAGTGGAAAAAATTATTATGATCCCCGTATTTGTGGTCCTTCCAATAGGAATGGAACACTTGTATTTATTTTTTTTATTTTTCTTTTTTTTCTCTCTCCAATAGAGAGAGAAAGAAAAGAAAAGAAAAGAAAAGAAATGGTACAGAAAAAATAAAGCACACAAAAGGGGAAAAGATAGCACAAAGTGGAAAAATTTATTATGATCCCCGTATTTGTGGTCCTTCCAATAAGAATGCAACACTTGTATTTATTTTTTTGTTTTTCATTTTTTCTCTCTCCAATAGAGAGAGAAAAAAACGGTAAAAAATAAATAAAGCACACAAAATGGGGAAAAGATAGCACAAGGAGAAAAAATTTATTACGATCCCCGTATTTGTGGTCCTTCCAATAAGAATGCAACACTTGTATTTTTTTTTCTTTCTCTCTCTCAATAGAGAGAGAAAGAAAAGAAAAGAAAAGAAAAGAAATGGTACAGAAAAAATAAAGCACACAAAAGGGGAAAAGATAGCACAAAGTGGAAAAATTTATTATGATCCCCGTATTTGTGGTCCTTCCAATAAGAATGCAACACTTGTATTTATTTTTTTGTTTTTCATTTTTTCTCTCTCCAATAGAGAGAGAAAAAAACGGTAAAAAATAAATAAAGCACACAAAATGGGGAAAAGATAGCACAAGGTGAAAAAATTTATTATGATCCCCGTATTTGTGGTCCTTCCATTAAGAATGCAACACTTGTAATTATTTATTTTTTATTTTTTATTTTTTTCTCTCTCCAATAGAGAGAGAAAGAAAAGAAAAGAAAAGCAATGGTACAGAAAAAATAAAAACACACAAAAAGGGGAAAATATAGCACAAAGTGGAAAAAATTATTATGATCCCCGTATTTGTGGTCCTTCCAATAGGAATGCAACACTTGTATTTATTTTTTTTATTTTTATTTTTTTTCTCTCTCCAATAGAGAGAGAAAGAAAAGAAAAGAAAAGAAAAGAAATGGTACAGAAAAAATAAAGCACACAAAAGGGGAAAAGATAGCACAAAGTGGAAAAATTTATTATGATCCCCGTATTTGTGGTCCTTCCAATAAGAATGCAACACTTGTATTTATTTTTTTTCCTTTTTTTCTCCCTCTAATAGAGAGAGAAAGAAAAAAAAAGAAATGAAATGGTACAGAAAAAATAAAGCACACAAAAAGGGGAAAAGATAGCACAAAGTGGAAAAATTTATTATGATCCCCATATTTTTGGTCCTTCCAATAAAAATGCAACACTTGTATTTATTTTTCCTTTTATTTTTCTTTTTTTCTCTCTCCAATAGAGAGAAAGAAAAGAAAAGAAATGGTACAGAAAAAATAAAACACACAAAAGGGGAAAAGATAGCACAATGTGAAAAAATTTATTATGATCCCTATATTTGTGGTCCTTCCAATAAGAATGCTACACTTGTATTTATTTATTTTCTTTTTTTTTCTCTCCCATAGAGAGAAAAAAAAAGGAAATGGTACAGAAAAAATAAAACACACAAAAAGGGGAAAAATATAGCACAAAGTGGAAAATTTATTATGATCCCCGTATTTTTGGTCCTTCCAATAAGAATGCAACACTTGTATTTATTTTTTTTATTTTTTTCTTTTTCCAATAGAGAGAGAGAAAGAAAAGAAAAGAAAAGAAAAGAAATGGTACAGAAAAAATAAAAACACACAAAAAGGGGAAAATATAGCACAAAGTGGAAATTGTTATTATGATCCCCGTATTTGTGGTCCTTCCAATAAGAATGCAACACTTGTATTTATTTTTTATTTTTTTTTCTCTCCAATAGAGAGAGAAAGAAAAAGAAAAGAAAAGAAATGGTACAGAAAAAATAAAGCAAACAAAAATGGAAAAAGATAGCACAAAGTGGAAAAATTTATTATGATCCCCGTAATTGTGGTCCTTCCAATAAGAATACAACACTTGTATTTATTTCTCCTTTTCTTTTTTTTCTTTTTTTCTCTCTCCAACAGAGAGAGAAAGAAAAAAACTGGTACAGAAAAAATAAAGCACACAAAAAGGGTAAAGAAAAGCACAAAGTGGAAAAATTTATTAAAACTTATTATGATCCTCGTATTTGTGGTCCTTCCAATAAGAATGCCACACTTGTATTTATTTTTTATTTTTATTTTTTTCTCTCTCCAATAAAGAGAGAAAAAAAAAAGAAATGGTACAGAAAAAATAAAGCACACAAAAAGAGGAAAATATAGCACAAAGTGGAAAAATTTGTTATGATCCCCGTATTTGTGGTCCTTCCAAAAATATTGCAACACTTGTATTTATTTTTTTTTTTTCTCTCCCATAGAGAGAGAAAGAAAAAAAAGAAATGGTACAGAAAAAATAAAGCACACAAAAATGGGAAAAGATAGCACAAAGTGGAAAAATTTATTATGATCCCCGTATTTGTGGTCCTTCCAATAAGAATGCAACACTTGTATTTTTTTTTATTTTTTTTCTCTCTTCAATAGAGAGAGAAAGAAAAGAAAAGAAAAGAAATGGTACAGAAAAAATAAAAACACACAAAAAGGGGAAAATATAGCACAAAGTGGAAAAAATTATTATGATCCCCGTATTTGTGGTCCTTCCAATAGGAATGGAACACTTGTATTTATTTTTTTTATTTTTCTTTTTCTCTCTCTCAATAGAGAGAGAAAGAAAAGAAAAGAAAAGAAAAGAAATGGTACAGAAAAAATAAAGCACACAAAAGGGGAAAAGATAGCACAAAGTGGAAAAATTTATTATGATCCCCGTATTTGTGGTCCTTCCAATAAGAATGCAACACTTGTATTTATTTTTTTGTTTTTCATTTTTTCTCTCTCCAATAGAGAGAGAAAAAAAGGGTAAAAAATAAATAAAGCACACAAAATGGGGAAAAGATAGCACAAGGTGAAAAAATTTATTATGATCCCCGTATTTGTGGTCCTTCCATTAAGAATGCAACACTTGTAATTATTTATTTTTTATTTTTTTATTTTTTTCTCTCTCCAATAGAGAGAGAAAGAAAAGAAAAGAAAAGCAATGGTACAGAAAAATAAAAACACACAAAAAGGGGAAAATATAGCACAAAGTGGAAAAAATTATTATGATCCCCGTATTTGCGGTCCTTCCAATAGGAATGCAACACTTGTATTTATTTTTTTTATTTTTCTTTTTTTTCTCTCTCCAATAGAGAGAAAAAGAAAAGAAAAGAAAAGAAAAGAAAAGAAAAGAAATGGTACAGAAAAAATAAAGCACACAAAAGGGGAAAAGATAGCACAAAGTGGAAAAATTTATTATGATCCCCGTATTTGTGGTCCTTCCAATAAGAATGCAACACTTGTATTTATTTTTTTGTTTTTCATTTTTTCTCTCTCCAATAGAGAGAGAAAAAAACGGTAAAAAATAAATAAAGCACACAAAATGGGGAAAAGATAGCACAAGGTGAAAAAATTTATTATGATCCCCGTATTTGTGGTCCTTCCATTAAGAATGCAACACTTGTAATTATTTATTTTTTATTTTTTATTTTTTTCTCTCTCCAATAGAGAGAGAAAGAAAAGAAAAGAAAAGAAATGGTACAGAAAAAATAAAAACACACAAAAGGGGAAAATATAGCACAAAGTGGAAAAATTATTATGATCCCCGTATTTGTGGTCCTTCCAATAAGAATGCAACACTTGTATTTATTTTTTTTATTTTTCTTTTTTTTTTCTCTCCAATAGAGAGAGAAAGAAAAGAAAAGAAAAGAAAAGAAATGGTACAGAAAAAATAAAGCACACAAAAGGGGAAAAGATAGCACAAAGTGGAAAAATTTATTATGATCCCCGTATTTGTGGTCCTTCCAATAAGAATGCAACACTTGTATTTATTTTTTTGTTTTTCATTTTTTCTCTCTCCAATAGAGAGAGAAAAAAAACGGTAAAAAATAAATAAAGCACACAAAATAGGGAAAAGATAGCACAAGGTGAAAAAATTTATTATGATCCCCGTATTTGTGGTCCTTCCATTAAGAATGCAACACTTGTAATTATTTATTTTTTATTTTTTATTTTTTTCTCTCTCCAATAAAGAGAGAAAGAAAAGAAAAGAAAAGAAATGGTACAGAAAAAATAAAAACACACAAAAAGGGGAAAATATAGCACAAAGTGGAAAAATTTATTATGATCCCCGTATTTGTGGTCCTTCCAATAAGAATGCAACACTTGTATTTATTTTTTTTCAATCTCCAATAGAGAGAGAAAGAAAAGAAAAGAAATGGTACAGAAAAAATAAAGCACACAAAAAGGGGAAAAGATAGCACAAAGTGGAAAAATTTATTATGATCCCCGTATTTGTGGTCCTTCCAATAAGAATGCAACACTTGTATTTATTTTTTTTGTTTTTCTTTTTTTCTCTCTCCAATAGAGAGAAAAAAAAAGGGTAAAAAATAAATAAAGCAAACAAAAAGGGGAAAAGATAGCACAATGTGGAAAAATTTATTATGATCCCCGTATTTGTGATCCTTCCAATAAGAATGGAACACTTGTAATTATTTATTTTTTATTTTTTTATTTTTTTTTCTCCAATAGAGAGAGAAAGAAAAGAAAAGAAAAGAAAAGAAATGGTACAGAAAAAATAAAAACACACAAAAAGGGGAAAATATAACACAAAGTGGAAAAATTTATTATGATCCCCGTATTTGAGGTCCTTCCAATAAGAATGCAACACTTTTATTTTTTTATTTTTTATTTTTTTATTTTTTTTCTCTCCAATAGAGAGAGAGAAAGAAAAAAAAGAAAAGAAATGGTACAGAAAAATAAAAACACACAAAAAGGGGAAAATATAGCACAAAGTGGAAAAATTTATTATGATCCCTGTATTTGAGGTCTTTCCAATAAGAATGCAACACTTGTTTTTAGTTATTTTTTATTTATTTTTATTTTTTCTCTCTCCAATAGAGAAAGAGAAAGAGAAAGAAAAGAAATGGTACAAAAAAAATAAAAACACACAAAAAGGGGAAAATATAGCACAAAGTGGAAAAATATATTATGATCCCCGTATTTGTGGTCCTTCCAATAAGAACGCAACACTTGTATTTTTTTTCTCTCTCCCATAGAGAGAGATAAAGAAAAGAAAAGAAAAGAAATGGTACAGAAAAAATAAAAACACACAAAAGGGGAAAAGATAGCACAAAGTGGAAAAATTTATTATGATCCCCGTATTTGTGGTCCTTCCAATAAGAATGCAACACTTGTATTTATTTTTTTGTTTTTCTTTTTTTCTCTCTGCAATAGAGAGAGAAAAAAAAACGGTAAAAAATAAATAAAGCACACAAAAAGGGGAAAAGATAGCACAATGTGAAAAAATTTATTATGATCCCCGTATTTGTGGTCCTTCCAATAAGAATGCAACACTTGTAATTTTTTATTTTTTATTTTTTTATTTTTTTCTCTCTCCAATAGAGAGAGAAAGAAAAGAAAAGAAAAGAAATGGTACAGAAAAATAAAAACACACAAAAAGGGGAAAATATAGCACAAAGTGGAAAAATTTATTATGATCCCCGTATTTGTGGTCCTTCCAATAAGAATGCAACACTTGTATTTATTTTTTTTATTTTTCTTTTTTTTTCTCTCCAATAGAGAGAGAAAGAAAAGAAAAGAAAAGAAATGGTATAGAAAAAATAAAGCACACAAAAAGGGGAAAAGATAGCACAAAGTGGAAAAATTTTTTATGATCCCCGTATTTGTGGTCCTTCCAATAAGAATGCAACACTTGTATTTATTTTTTTTGTTTTTATTTTTTTCTCTCTCCAATAGAGAGAGAAAAAAAACGGTAAAAAATAAATAAAGCACACAAAAAGGGGAAAAGATAGCACAATGTGGAAAAATTTATTATGATCCCCGTATTTGTGATCCTTCCAATAAGAATGCAACACTTGTAATTATTTATTTTTTAATTTTTTATTTTTTTTTCTCCAATAGAGAGAGAAAGAAAAGAAAAGAAAAGAAATGGTACAGAAAAAATAAAAACACACAAAAAGGGGAAAATATAACACAAAGTGGAAAAATTTATTATGATCCCCGTATTTGAGGTCCTTCCAATAAGAATGCTACACTTTTATTTATTTATTTTCTATTTTTTTATTTTTTTCTCTCTCAAATAGAGAAAGAGAAAGAGAAAGAAAAGAAAAGAAAAGAAAAGAAATGGTACAGAAAAAATAAAAACACACAAAAAGGGGAAAATATAGCACAAAGTGGAAAAATATATTATGATCCCCGTATTTGTGGTCCTTCCAATAAGAACGCAACACTTGTATTTTTTTTTCTCTCTCCCATAGAGAGAGATAAAGAAAAGAAAAGAAAAGAAAAGAAATGGTACAGAAAAAATAAAAACACACAAAAGGGGAAAAGATAGCACAAAGTGGAAAAATTTATTATGATCCCCGTATTTGTGGTCCTTCCAATAAGAATGCAACACTTGTATTTATTTTTTTGTTTTTCATTTTTTCTCTCTCCAATAGAGAGAGAAAAAAAACGGTAAAAAATAAATAAAGCACACAAAAAGGGAAAAGATAGCACAATGTGAAAAAATTTATTATGATCCCCGTATTTGTGGTCCTTCCAATAAGAATGCAACACTTGTAATTATTTATTTTTTATTTTTTTATTTTTTTCTCTCTCCAATAGGGAGAGAAAGAAAAGAAAAGAAAAGAAATGGTACAGAAAAATTAAAAACACACAAAAGGGGAAAATATAGCACAAAGTGGAAAAATTTATTATGATCCCCGTATTTGTGGTCCTTCCAATAAGAATGCAACACTTGTATTTATTTTTTTTATTTTTCTTTTTTTTCTCTCTCTATTGGAGAGAGAAAGAAAAGAAAAGAAAAGAAATGGTACAGAAAAAATAAAGCACACAAAAAGGGGAAAAGATAGCACAATGTGAAAAAATTTATTATGATCCCCGTATTAGTGGTCCTTCCAATAAGAATGCAACACTTGTAATTATTTATTT
>NW_026895220.1:0-14405 GCF_033153095.1 Gastrolobium bilobum | reverse complement strand
CTTAGTTATGGAGAATGCTATAATTGATTTTAAAACAGGAGAACTAACCATGGGAGTTAATGAGGGAAAGATAACTTTTAATGTTTTAGAAGCCAAGAATTTCATTGATGAAGATTCTAATGATTGTTCTGTTATTTCTGTTTGGGATCATCTGGATAATGTGTTTTTAAATAGTAAAAATACTAACTTAGGAGAAGGCAATTTCAATCATATAGAGTCTAAACCAGCCAACCCACTCTTGAAAGATTTGATTCAAAAGAAAATAATCAATTGGTTGGATACAGGACAAATTGTTCTGAATTTCAAGATAAGAATCAAATTGTTTCCATGCAAAATTCAATGGGTAAAGCATTATTGGAGCAGACATGTGAACAAAGAGAAGACTTTTATTTCTTTATTGGATGCTGGCTGAAACATTAAATAGGATTTAAGTAGTGGTTAGTTAGTTTGTTTGTTATGTTTTGTTTAAGTCTTCGTATTTTTATTTTTTTATTTTTTTACAAGTGTGTTTGTGTTTTAGTTCCACGAAGGAGTTTTGTTTGTGTTACCGTCCATGTGTAGTGTTGTCCTCTTTAAGCCAATGGAAATTTGTGTTGAGATAAAAAAAAAAGGAGTTGACTGAAGACCTTAGTTAAGCTAGGCTTATAATGTGAGTGTGCATTTTAAGAGTGAGCGAGTTATTAAGTTTGGGGTAAGTAAATATTGAAAATAACAAGTCACTTGAAGGGAATAAGAATGTGCGCGTGGCTTGGTAATAATAAAAAAAGGAGAGTGAGAAGCTTGAGTTTATAACATTGATTGTTCACTTGAACCTTTGTTTGAGTGTTTGATCCTTTTAAGTTCATTTGCCTAGCAATCTGTTAACTGAAAGATAACACGTAAATGGGTAGGACTTTACATTTTGATCAAACTATCTGAGACTAATAAACCATTTAAAATTAAGTTGAGAAGAAACAAGTGTGTTATGGGCTGCTACAAATTACATGGAGCTTAATTCTGCATGAATAATTTTTTTAGCCCAATAGTGTTTAGCCCATTACACTCTTAACACATTTTATCTTTTCAAAACAGACAATGGTCAGATTATTATTAATTTTTCCCATTATTTTCCTCTCTCTTCCTTTTTACCTCTCTTCTTTCCCAATCACTTATGCACAAATCAATCTCAACTATTTGATCTAGTTAGGAGATTAGCTGAATACAAAGGTATTTCAGACGATGGTTTGAACCATTATTGTACCTTTGAAAATAGTCCAGTAACCTGTAAAAGGCATTACAAGGCAGTGACATGACTTATCCCTGCATAAGTCATATCTAGTACTATCCCCAAGAAAAAGAAAACCCCATATCTCTCTTTCTTCAAGTTTAGCCGAGAATACCCATTTTTTTTTAGTTGCTCTTCACCGCCTTGCTTGCTGTCGATTTAGCTGCATAGGGGTTGATATTGCGGTGGGTTCCATTTTCGTCCAAGCTCAAGCGAGAACCTTTGGATTTCATTACATACAGATCTTGGTTCGTTTCTCTCAAATTCTCCTCACCGCTGTGCGAACTCGGGTATGTTCAATAAAATAAATAAATTTGATTTTGCTTTTAATTTTATTCTTTTGATCATGTGTACCATTATTCCCTTTGATAGACAAACCATTAGTACGTTTTTTTTTTATTTTATTTTTTTATTTTTTCTGAATTGTAATAATTTTTTTTGTTTGGGTTTGATTTCATGTGAGGAATTTTAATTTATATTTTTATTTATTTTCTTTTCTTTTCCTTTCACTTAAACCACTCTTGCATTTTTGCTTTGAGTTATATCCTATTTTTCTTTTCCTTGTCTGTATACTCTCAACTCTATCTTACCTTTATCTGACATGATGTGAGAAATGAAAACAACAATATTGCCAAGAAATGTAGGTACTCCCTGATTTTGCGATTTTGCATGTGCCTGTGAAATGTTTCATCTCAAACTATATTTTTATTTTAGCTTACATGAGTGGTATGTCTAATTTTCTGAATATGATATTTTTGTTAAATTACTGTCATTTATAGGTGTTTGTTTCTCTGTTGTAACATTGAAGATAGACACACGCATTTGTATGTATTCATACATTTATAATTGTTATCACCATGTGCTTAATGACCATATTGAAAACCATTGTAATCCAATGCTATATTTCCTAATGGATTTGAGGCTTTGGTATTAGACGTATGTGATGAGACTAAATCGCCAAAAGGAGATAAATTAGAATGCATCCAATTAATTATGGTAGAATGAGCTGTTGTATTTTGAGTTAAAGATCTTTGATTAAAATTCTTCTATAAATGCATACAGTCCTTGTTATAATACAAATCAGATGTGTGCATCTTGTGTTGAAATTATTACAGCCCTCAACTATCCATTTACACCAACAGTTTTATTTGATTATCTTGAGTATTCAAATAAAATTGTAAATGTGTTTCTTATATTCTGTAAATGCTTTATTTTATTTATTTATTTTATTGTTGATTCCTTTTGATATTTCTGAGTGGCCTTTATTTATTAACAGATTCATTTTCTTTCTATTTGCTCACTGATTCATATTTCAGTACAACAGCAGCCCAATCCCTTGTGGTACCCAGGTTCTTAATTTATTTATTATAACTTATTTATTCATTTTTCAATTTATTTTTTTTATATATTTATGTTCTGCTGTGAGGACCCAGCTTAATTTTAAGTTTGGGGTGATTTTGTGATTATATGCTGTTACCAATAATCTTTCTAGTATTTGCTGATTGATGATAAACATTCACTCTGTTTTGTATGCTTGATTATCTGAGTGGTAACTTGGAAATGATTTATAACCTGATATGTTTAACATTATCATTGCTTAAGTATAGCTAGATTTAATTAAATTAATTCCTAGTCAATTAAGGATCTAACTTAGTTGATCAGTATTTATATAAGCTGAAAATCAAATTACATGCCATAAATTTTTTGTGATCCCTGATTTGCTGATTCACTGATAAACCATTGGATTAACAACCCATGTGAGATATTTGAACCTAAACACTCTATTCTTTTGTGAGTGGTCATTGTGTATTGGTGTTTTGAATACTGCACTCTGTTTGGATGACTGATATGCTATTTCTGTGTGATTGGGGCATTGTTTCTGAATGTATAGCCTAGAGCCAAAAGCCTCACCCGTTAATTATATCCCTTGGTCCCTATATTTGAGCCTGAAACCTTTCTTTTCTGATCATGTACCCTGATATTATGAGCCAAATTCCTTGTCCACCCTATATAGCTATCTTAGTATTTAGTTAATTCTCATTAGCTTAGAAATACAGTAAGCTACATAAGGCAAAGGGAAATTGGTTGTAAAAAAAAGAGGGAAAAAAGAAAGAAAAGAGGATCAGGAGGTAAAAAAAAATCGAAGAAAAAAAGGAACAAGTGATTTTATAAAAAGAGTTCTTTGTTTAAAAAAAAAAGGGAGATCTTTGAGCTTGCTGTAAAAAAGGAAAAGAGGAAAAAGGCAAAAGTAAAAAAAATTGTGAAGGTGCTCAATAATAAAAAAAAGAAGAAAGAAGTTATAAAAAGGGGAGAAGAGAGTCACTAATTTTCCTTTGTCTTGTTTAGGAAAAAATCAGAAAAAGCTAATGAGGATTAGTTAGACACTAAAGGGTTAGCTTAATTAGCCAAGTGACCAGAAAACAAAGATCCTAGCCCTGCCTCATTACAAGCCTTAAAGACCCTTTGATGGAAGCAGCATATTGGACTCCAAGTTTCTAAATGGTAGTGTAGATTGGAAGCATTCATGCATGATGATAATGAGTGAACTTCCTTATAAAAGAGAAGAGTGTGATTGATTGAATATATCTGGAAAGGAATTCAGTGGAATGTCAATTGAATCAAGTTAAGTCAAAGGTTGCAACTGTTTGAATGAGCATGAATTTTTTGATTAAATGCTTATGTAATTGTTGATTGACTGGAGTTGGATGATTAATTTGTTGTAGGAATTCGTTGACATTAAGCCTGGTTAATGCTTTAAGAAGTGTGATGTTTTGCACAGATGGTTGATTAATTTAACTGAGTTATTGAAATTAAATTTGTGTTGATATGTAACTATTTTTTTTTTTTAGCTAACAGGCTAAGTTATGAGTGGAGTTTGTCTGATTACTTGAGGGCAAGCAATTAACTAAGTTTGGGATATTTTGTTAGCTATAAATTATGATTATTTTAATGGCTTTATTTTTACAATATTTGAGTTGAAGGCTGGATATAAGTGCATGGTAATGGGCCAAATGAGTACCAATCAGCCCAATAAGGTAAAAGAGAGAGAAATAGATAATTTGATAATTTACTATTCTCTTTTACTATTTTTACTGCAGTTAGAGAGCCATATGATCAACTCTTTGAAAGTGAGATCAAATCTGAACCATTGGATGGACAAAAATATGGATGGACAGCAATGCAATTTCTTGGAGCTCTTTAGTTTCTAGCTAAATAGGAGTCTGAGTCATTAGGGCCACATATAGAGAACTTTCGTTTTTTTTTAGTTTTCAGTTTTATGTTTTGAATCTTTTGTAATCTTTTTCTTTGAATCTGAGTGTTGAGAAATTCCTTGAAAGCTGAATGCTTGTTCTTCAATTCTTGTACTCGAAGTGCATTGACAACGCACCTTCAAGGAAAGGAATCACGGATCTGCATGCGAGCTATTGTTTTCATACTACTGCAAGTTTTCTTCCTAGCTCTAGTTTAGGAACTTTGACTTTTGAAGAACCGGTTTGTAAACTTTTACCTTGAGTTTTCTTTCATGAATGTTTGTGATGCATGTTTCTTTACTTTTATATTTGTAATATTTTTGAATATGGGTTTCTGATCTTTTCCTTTCTGGGATTCACGATGATTGGGTGATCTTTTATTTTTCTGAATACTGTGATGGTTTGCTTTAGATTCATTTGATTAGCAAGATTTTGATTTTAAGTCCAAGAACACCATGTGAATGGATCTTGGAGTAATTTTTGCATAATTGTGATTGGGAAATCAGGTTATGTCCCTTGTTAATTGAACCCTTGAGGTTAGGGATAACCCAAGGAGGTCTTTGATAGGGTTGGCAAAACGGGCCAACCCGGCTCGACCCGGCCCAACCCGCATTCAGCCCGAAAAAAATGGGTCGGGTCGGGTTGGCTCGAAAAAAAAAACGAGCCAGAAAATCCAACCCGGCTCGACCCGAGCCGGGTTAGGGTTGGCTCACGGGTTGGCTCGATAATCAGCTCGCGGGTTGGCTCGTAAAAAAGCTCACGGGTTGGCTCAAAAAAAGCTCGCGAGTTAGCTCGAAATGATGCTAGTGGGTTGGCTCGCGGGTTGGTTAGCTCAAAATATTGGCTAGCGGGTTGGCTCAAAAAATTTAATTTTTGTGGTTTGTTTTCCTGTATAAAATTATTGTATTTTGCAGTCCAACTACAAGTAGAGTAGTTTACAAAATCCAAAAACATTAAATGAAACACAAACCACTCCACGAATCACAAGAGTCATTTATCATGATTTTTTGAATTACTCTAACTCACGATAACCATAAAACGTATGTAAAGCCAAAAAATAAAAGAAGTCCATCAGTGGAGAATCCATCAGTAAAGTCCATTGTAAAAAAAAAAAAAAAAAGAGTAACCCGCGAGTTGGCTCGTTCAACCCGCGAGCTGGCTCGTTTGAGCTCGGGTTGGCTCGGGTCGGGCTAAATCGAGCTGGCAGCTCATTTTTGCCAACCCAACCCGGCTCGTTTTGTGCGGGTTACGAGCCAACCCGACGGGTTGGCTCATTTTTGCCATCCCTAGTCTTTGATACAATTTTTAAAGATTTAGAAGACTTTGGGAAAAGATCCTTCTAAAGATTAAAATCTGGAACTGGGAAGTTTCAGATAAAATAGCTATAGTAATTCGAATTCTGATACTAAAGTGCCGTAGCAGTTATAAAACGCAGGAATGCGAAATTTTTCCTTCATCCATGATTAAAAGAATTCCAGAACCATATAATTGATACATTTGTGATTAGATATTCCTCTGTTAAATTTTGTTTAATACAAATCTGATAATTACCTTGTTTGATTTAGTCTTTTCTTAGTTTTAAAAGATTGATCACTTAATTTCAAGAAATTAGAAATAGGAATTAAAAAAGGAAAACTAAACAAACCGTTCCCTTGAGAAAAATACTACACAACACTCGACGCCCATACTATACATGACCAAATGCCCGTACTATACATGACCATTAAAAATACATTCTATTGAAACTATGTTTTTTAGCTTCTTCTATAATGACAAAGGTGCACCGGGGCGAGGACAATTGTACTCAAAGAATGAGAACCCCATTAGAAAATTACATATATGCAAATTGGTATGTCGGAGATGAATCCAGAAGAAAGTCTACCTCAAGATATCTCACATTTGTAGAAGAAAATCTCGTCACTTGGAAGAGCAAGAAGCAAAAATAGTTGCCCAATTTAATGTAGAAGTAAAATTTTGAGTTATGAAAAAAGGTTATGTGAGCTTTTATAGATACAAAGAGTTCCGAAAGATCTAGGAGTGAAATGTTCCAAGCCTATGGATCTATTATGTGATAGTGAAACAGTGATCCAAATTGCCCAAAATCTTGTACAACATTTTGCACCAAGCATGTTGAAGTTAGCTGCCATTTTATTAGAGAAAAGCTGGATCAGAAGATAATGATCAATTTTCATTCACTAAATTTGAAAACTACGTTGTGAATGTACTTACAAAGGTTATCTCAAGAAGGATCTTCCATGTAGTAATTGACAAGTTGGACATGGTAGATATATATGACCCAACTTGAGAGAGAGTGTTGACCAATTAAGTATTGATTCTTTTTTAAAATAGAGCAATTAGTGATACGATTAAGGGGGAGATCAATCAAATTATGTTGACCAATGGTGGAGCGAGGGAGGGGTTAGTCGTCCGCTTCAAATTTATATAAGTCTTTTTTTGGAGAATATTTTTATAAATCTTTAGAAGTGAGCACTGTTTGTATTTTTTTGGTCATATATCTAATGCTCACCTCTTCTAAATCTACAGAAATATTTTGTCGTAAACGCTATTTCTATTTCTTTTTTTCATATAAATAATTGTAACTTCAAAGAAAAAATTTACATTATAATTTTGTCCCCCTTAAAATTTTTTTTGGCTCTCCCATTGTTGTTGACTGGTGTAAAATTAAAAACATTTTTTTCTATCATCATTTCCTTAATTTATGAGAATCAAATGGAATTATTTTCCATTATCAATTGAAATTTGATTTTGTAATTATTTAGCTTCTTTTTTCGGATAGGTAATTACCTGTATATATTGTAATTATTCATATTTGATTAATCAATCAAGAATGAATTATTCACTTGTATATTCCTTGAATTTCAACAAATAAGGAGTTGTGACAATAAGGGATGAAAAAGCTTAGGGATCATTATGTAAACCCCAAACAAAAATTTCATGTATCATTGGACCAAACTAGTGATTATTGGTTATACTAACTTTTTCCTGTCAAACAGCTTACCGTATGCAATATGAACCATTGTTCAAACTTGTTACAAATTTGTTTTGGAGCATTGAAGTCGTTTCCTTCTTAACAAGCCACACAGGCTTGAGGACATGCAATCAATTGTGTCAAGATTGATATATGTCATTTAATTTGAGTAATATCATTCTTTTTATTCATAGATCAATGGTCAAAACTTAACATGACAATTATATTTCCTCCGTTTCATTTTATAAACTTTGTCCTTAAGATGATAAAACAAAACAGAAAATTTCTTTGACGAAACTTTGTTTACGATTTGTAATTATTTAACATAGAAGGTTTCATTTCAGTCCGAACATTATTATTACATTAAAGGACTTCAACAATGTCTACACATCATAATAATAGCTCTTATAAAGAACAATCCTAATCATCTAACAAAAGTCATATAAAATGGAGAGACATTTGTGTAAGACCTTCAAATAAATTTGGTAGACTAATCAATTTTCAACCTACACATTGCTATTTTATATTAAATAATTACATAAATATTTGTGTCTTGTGATAATTTGTTGATAATTAAGTGGTTAAATCTATTCAACTTGTGTAAATAAGATCTACATAAAACTTGATTGCACTCTAAGAGTTTGCTTGGATCAATATTTTTTTAAGATAGAAACAACTTTTAAGCTAAAGCTAAAAATAAGAGCTTAAAAAAAACTAAAAGCTGTTTAGTGATTACATAAAAAATTTAGCTTAAAAGCATACTTTCCAAGACAAGTCTCTCTCTTCTATATCTCTGTGGCTCTTCATTACAAAAAAAAAAAAAAAAACACACACACACACAATTCAGAAAAAGTTAATAAGAGCTTTCAAAAAAGCTTCCCATAAGAGCTTTTGTCTTTTTTTTTCATTATAAAAAAAGAGCTCCTCATTATAAGAGTTTTTCTCAAAATCTGTTTGGCCTAACTTCTGCTTATAAGGAAAAGAAAAGCTAAAAATAAAAGCATACAAACAAACACAAAGGTTGACCATGACTCAAACACAAACATGCCCTTAACCATGGGGTCTCCTCACTTTAAATGATAGTCATTTTAATTAAAATTATTATTATATATTTAATATTTGGATTAAAAAAAACAGTCACTTTATCCTACCATAATTTCTATTGTGTAACTATTTCTCTAGTCATAAAATACAGTTGTTTTGACTAAAACGACACAATTCTATATTTTTGAAAGAAGGACAAACATTATATTAAATTCATTGAGTTCTATCATGCCAAATAAATTTAGATAATTATGTCTACCTATGTTAATTAGGGGGAAATACTATTTCGAACGAAAAACTTTCTACTAAACCATTAGGAGTAATTACGATGTCGATGACAATTAAGTCTGGCAGGAAAGTGAGTAACACAATCTCATTCGTGATTCATTGTATATGAAAAGATTTCACCCCCAAAAAGATTTCATCACCAAACACGTTTGGTGTATGAAATGTTCTTAGTTCTGTTCTATCAATTTTTGATTGGGCTGAGGGTTGATGGTTTGTTCCTTTTTCCTCCTTAACATGTTTCGAATGTTAAGAACCCTGAAAAATTCAAAATCTTTTTGCTTGGCCCGACACATGGAAAGGTCATAAAGTGGGCTTAATTGGTTTTGAAGATGTGCATGTACATTATAAGACTTGGAATTTGGATATCCTTGGAATAAAAAACCTACACACCAACTTCAAATTAAGATTGTGATTTTTGAAGATTTCCTTTTTTTTTTAATATTCAAGCATTGAACTTCTCTGTCCTTAAAAAAAGACAAGAAAAGACTTTTGAGGAAAATGGGAATGATTTATCAAATATATCATCATAGTTGAGCCATATATTTGAAAGTATCAAACAAAAAATTACATTAATCAAGTTTACTTCTTCTAAGTTTCTTAAAAAAGGAATTAGAATTAGAATCATGTACGATTTTATATCTTTAAAGTTTCTCAAAAACTACATCAAGCTTGATGACAACATTAATTGTCACTTACGAATTAGAATCCATAATTTTACTGACACTATTTATAATTTACCACTAAGCCAAAAGTTATAATTAATTGTAAGAGTTCAACTTCGATTAAAGTTTCTCATACCCACATCAAACATAAGGGGTTACACCCATTTCAAGTCCCACGAGTTGGTATCTCAAGCCTATCTAATCATAAAGCTCACAACAATACATGATACAATCATAGCATACATATTCAAAAGTTGTGGCAGAGCCATAAACACAGATGGACAAAACAGAAATGCAAAAGGGTTTTAGTACCGACACGTATTAACCATATACTGCATAAAATTGGCTTATAGAGGGTTCTCATTCCTGAAAGATAACCTTGAATATTGTGCTTACATAATTCTAAGGATGATGATAACGAAGAGGAACCAAGTAGAGCTCAGCTTTTCTTCTCACAGTTACACCAAAGGACTCTGTCATATCTAATTCTTCATGGTTCATTCCATTGGGAAGTTCCCAGTCAAAATGATAGAGCATTTTAGCAAGTGATATCTCAACATTTGACATGGCAGATGTCATTCTGGGCATATTCTTCTTCCAGCACCAAATGGCATTGCTTGGTCAAACCGAAAGCTGCTCGGGAATATCTTTTCAGAGAGCAAGAGTGCAGAGTAATAATCAGGATTGCCAACGGGAGCAATCTACTCTGACTAAGAGCAACCCTCTTCAACTATACGCAAGCGTACGTGTCAAGCAATATAGGGTAATGTAGCCCCAGATGTATCGTCCTCAGGGAGCAGTTGTGAAGTAAGAAGCGCTAAAGGAAACTTAATTTGTAAAATGGAGCAATAAAAGAAAGTACTATTCTCAGCTAAGCTTCACAAAGAGCAATCTCTGGGCAGCTAGTTAAACAATGTTAATCATTCTGGACTAGATGAGAGCAGTGAATGACTTAACACGGTCATTGAATAAAAAGGCATCAATTTAAGTAACTTCAAGAGCAATCAACGAAATGAAAGTAAGAGCATCAGCTGGTAAAACACAGTTCAGTTATCGTGAGGAAAAGGTTGTCATAGAAGTTTGAGTTAAGATGAATTTCAGAAAAAGTCAAGTAGGTGTTACGGGTTCCATGTTTTCATCCCTTTGGTTAACCCTGTTTGGTAACATAGTTTATAAGTGGATTTTGCTCCTTCCCTTGCTTTGCTATAGGTAAGCAGAGGGTAAGGCCTTACTCTCCACGTTACTCCATAGTACTTGGAGTTATATTCAAGGAAACCATGCTGCCTTCTCAAAAGAGCATGGATTCACATGGCAGTGCTCCCCATTCCAGGTGTTTCTCCCTCCTTTCTTCAGGCTAAACTACCCCAGGATCTTGATAATGCTCCACACGCCTTTGTCAGTGTTTCATCAACCGAGTGGTCCCGGGATGAGGTTGTCAGCCCAAAGGGTTTCACAAAATCAATAAATTAAACCAAAGAGCAACTCAAAAATCATTTATAAAATATGTGTTCCTTACAAAGTTATCCTAAGACAAAAGGGATTACTTCTATGGAACCCTCACCTACTTAGAGGAAGTTAGCTCCTAGTGAGCATTTTTACAAAAAAGAAAAAAAACAAAGAAAAATAACGAGTCCTAGGATGGGCGCTGATCCCCTTTCATGAGGATTGCTTGTTCCTTTCATAGGGTTCTTCATTTGATCTCCATTGTTCCTTTCATCAAGGTTTGTGCTTTGTTTAAATCCTCTCCAATGGTAGCTTTGCTTTTTGCCAGCTTGGCCTTAAATAGAGATGGTCCCCCTTGCTTTTGGCTCCCTTTGTGAGTAGGAGTATCGGATTCAGGGAGGCACCTCCACTCCTTCTGCTGCAGCTGACGTGGCTGCTTTTGATTGCTCAGCTCCTTTGCTTTCGTACTGTAGCAGAGGTACCACCTCCACCTTCTCTGCTGTGGCTGACGTGGCGGCTTCCCATTGCTTCATTTGACTGCTGTTGTACTACAGCAGGTTTTTCTTTTCCTTTCTGCGCAACACTCATTCTTCTCTCTTCATTTTGTGGTTCCTTCTGATGGGCCTTAGGTGTCCTGAAGAAAGCAAACTAACCCAATAGTCATATGTGAAAATGATAATGTTAAATTTGCTCCAGGTCTACCTTAAATCCCACTTTCGGTATTTCTCTGGTCCACTATTCAAAACAGTTGCTCTATATGGAAAGAAGAAGGTTGAAGGGAGTGATTTATAACCAAACATGGGTTTTGTGGAACAATTTACACTTAATGGGCCTCAACTTTTGAGGACCATCATCACCCCAAAACTAGATATTACTCGTCCCGAGTAATCCTTCACAACCAACAGTCTTCTTGTGGCAGGCTAATGCTTCTTGAGATTATCAATGAAGAGTCAACTTAACTCCTTCCATTGCTTCATTAGAGCACTCATCTGACTTGTGAGTTTCGCCAGCTTCATTGTGTGTGTGACCTCTTCCACTCTTTTAGTCAGTTTCCCGCAGAGTTGTTTCCGGATTGAACTTTTTGGCTTGATTTCTTCTCTTACTTCTTAGCTCCCTTCTCTATTTCTTTCTTTTCAGGTCTTTTAATTAGAAGTCAATTACCCTTGTCTTTGCATAAGGCTGACCTTCAACAGCATGCTCTTTGAGCGGCTCTTGCTCTCCTCTTGATGACTTGAGCTCTTTGAGCGAAATTTTTGGAGCAGAGGAGCTGACCTTTTTTTTTTTTGTTTATTTAAACAGAGAGCAGAGTAATTTACTTAAACAGCCTGAAGTTTTTCCCTTGGTAACTCAATAAGTTCACTGAATAAGAGAGTGTCCGATTTTTGGAGTGCTGCTTTTTGTGCATGGTGTTGCTCCAAATCAGAGTGATGTCTTATGTTGCTTTGTTAGAAACTGTAAACTCTTTAGGGCATCTCAAGGAGCAAAATCCTGGGCAAAAAGAATCATTGAGTAGATCAGGACACTTAGGACGGTAAACTTAACGAAAATTAAAAACAATATTTTTAAAATAAAACAGGGTGGCGAATCCCTGGTACACCACAGAACTCATTTATCTAAGAGCAAAGTTAGTAACATTCCCCCACAAAACTTTCAGGCATTCATTCCAACAGATTTAAACAAGTTAAAAAGGATAGGGAACGAATGAACCTGGGGTCACCGTAGCGACCCTTAATGCTCTCCAGTTTCTTGTCTTGCTCCGCTAAACGGAGCATTTGTTATTGCTTCTGGAGGGAAGACATTTGGAAACGGTGGATATGGAGTTTGTCCCTTGAATTTTTCTCCCCAGTTACTGGAGAAGATTTGATCCCGAGCTCTGTAGTACAATCGGAGTTGAATTTCCTCCTCTTTGTTCTTTACCAATTCATCTTTCAAGAGCCTGATCTCCTCCTTCCAGTCTTTTCTGTTTTTTTTCGTGGGCTTGCTCCCTTTCTTCCATTTTCTTGTTCATCATCTCTACTGCTTTCACCAGGTCTTTCACCGTGTTTTGCAAGGTTGAAGATCCTTCTCCTTCCTCAATCTTCCTTTTCAGAGGCAATGGTCCAGCATTTTTTATTTGGTCAAGTTCCTTCTGCAGGGCCACCTTTTCCTTGTTAATGAGCAAGCTGGCTTCTTTTAGGGATTGCAGCTCCCTTCCAATTGTGTCTTCTAAGGCTTGCACTTGAGTGGCGAGAAGGTCTGCTCCGAGACCGAACATAGTTTGACATTGAGTCATGTCAGTTGTCTCGACTAGGAACTGCCTTCGTCCACTCTTTGCAGGAGCTCTCTTAAAGGGAAGTTTTTCCCTTCTTGGAGTTTTCTGAGGTTCTTCCTTCATACTGCCCGAAACTTCAGCTTCTTCTTCTTCCTCCTTTCCTTCTTTTTCTTCTTTCTCTTCCTTTTCTTCTTCCTCCTCACTTTCCAATCCTTCATTGTCTCTGATTCTTTTTATCGTGGCCTGATCAATGTCTGACCCTTCTGGAATGATTTCATCCGAAATCGGGATATTGGCTTTTAGGCCAGACCTCTTGCACATTTCAGTGACCAGACAAAGGAAAAAGAAGGGGGAGTTTCTTGGTGCATTTGCCACCAGTTGTTTGTAAACAATCCTCCCAACGTCAAACTTCTTCTTAGTCAAGATGCAGAAGACCAACACTGCTCTTTCCCAGTTTACTCTAGAGTTATTGCTCACGGGAATCAGACGGGAGTTAATAAAATGCATCCATACCTTTGCTTCGAATTTGAGTTGCTTCCTAGGGATGGATTCCTTGGTTCCCCAGGTTGCTCCTTCTGAGCCTATTTCTCGGAGCACTTCTCCAGTTATGGCCTCATCTCCTCGGCCAGCACAGTATCTATCAAACTCATCTTGTTCAACAGGAACTGAAGCAGTGTTGTATGCTTCGTTGATTTCTTCAGGGGAGAAGTCTACTTTCACGCCTCTGATTAGGAGCTTTGGAAGATCTTCTTTCTTCATCCTTTCCAAGAATGTAGTCACGAACTCGGTGCGAGCTCTTGAGGGAGGCTCAACGAAGAGTTCCCAATCCAGTTCTGCGATATCCTCGGTCAGCCATTGGTCGAGATCTCCGTGTTTGGAGCTACTGAGGACTATGCCTCGTTCTGGTATGACTGTGTGGTCGACTGTGGTTTGCTCAGGCTTGAGCTTTTTCCCTGTTCGGGTTCTTTTCTTGGAGATAGAAGCAACAGGTATAATGGCCTTTGGACGTGTCATGGTGTAAGGTTCTGAGTAGGAGGGATGGAGTATGGAGTAAAGGTTGGATTTTTGTGGGTTGAAGGGGAAAAGATTATGATACTATAATAATAGTTCTGTGTTTGTTTATAAAGGAAGGAAGGAGAGGATGGGAAGGTTAAAACGCTATGTATGGTGGTGATCGTGGCTTTGCTGAGTGGTGGATATGGGGGGAGAAGAG
>NW_026895219.1:0-14467 GCF_033153095.1 Gastrolobium bilobum | reverse complement strand
AGTTTTTTTACATTAAAACGGAAAGAATCCTCTAGTGTGAACAGAAATTCAAACATACATATTTTGTTCACTACATGGAAAAGAAGTAAGTTTCAAAAGTTTTTCAAAAGTTTTTTTTCACATTAAAACGGAAAGAATCCTCTAGTGTGAACAGAAATTCAAACATACATATTTTGTTCACTATATTGAAAATAAGTAAGTTTTCAAGGACATCCTCTAGTGTGAACAGAAAGCTGAGATTTAAGGAGAATGCGACACCTCAGCTAATTTTCAAAAGTTTTTTTTACATTAAAACGGAAAGAATCCTCTAGTGTGAACAGAAATTCAAACATACATATTTTGTTCACTGCATGGAAAAGAAGTAAGTTTTCAAGACATCCTCTAGTGTGAACAGAAAGCTGAGATTTAAGGAGAATGCGACACCTCAGGTAATTTTCAAAAGTTTTTTTTACATTAAAACGGAAAGAATCCTCTAGTGTGAACAGAAATTCAAACATACATATTTTGTTCACTGCATGGAAAAGCAAAGTAAGTTTTCAAGACATCCTCTAGTGTGAACAGAAAGCTGAGATTTAAGGAGAATGCGACACCTCAACTAATTTTCAAAAGTTTTTTTTTCATTAAAATGGAAAGAATCCTCTAGTGTGAACAGAAATTCAAACATACATATTTTGTTCACTGCATGGAAAAGAAGTAAGTTTTCAAGACATCCTCTAGTGTGAACAGAAAGCTGAGATTTAAGGAGAATGCGACACCTCAGCTAATTTTCAAAAGTTTTTTTTACATTAAAACGGAAAGAATCCTCTAGTGTGAACAGAAATTCAAACATACATATTTTGTTCACTGCATGGAAAAGAAGTAAGTTTTCAAGACATCCTCTAGTGTGAACAGAAAGCTGAGATTTAAGGAGAATGCGACACCTCAGATTTTCAAAAGTTTTTTTTACATTAAAACGAGAATCCTCTAGTGTGAACAGAAATTCAAACATACATATTTTGTTCACACAAAAGATCTAAGTGTGAACAGCTAATTTTCAAAAGTTTTTTTTTTTTACATTAAAACGGAAAGAATCCTCTAGTGTGAACAGAAATTCAAACATACATATTTTGTTCACTGCATGGAAAAGAAGTAAGTTTTCAAGACATCCTCTAGTGTGAACAGAAAGCTAAGATTTAAGGAAAATGCGACACCTCAGCTAATTTTCAAAAGTTTTTTTTACATTAAAACGGAAAGAATCCTCTAGTGTGAACAGAAATTCAAACATACATATTTTGTTCACTGCATGGAAAAGAAGTAAGTTTTCAAGACATCCTCTAGTGTGAACAGAAAGCTGAGATTTAAGGAGAATGCGACACCTCAGCTAATTTTCAAAAGTTTTTTTTACATTAAAACGGAAAGAATCCTCTAGTGTGAACAGAAATTCAAACATACATATTTTGTTCACTGCATGGAAAAGAAGTAAGTTTTCAAGACATCCTCTAGTGTGAACAGAAAGCTGAGATTTAAGGAGAATGCGACACCTCAGCTAATTTTCAAAAGTTTTTTTTACATTAAAACGGAAAGAATCCTCTAGTGTGAACAGAAATTCAAACATACATATTTTGTTCACTACATGGAAAAGAAGTAAGTTTTCAAGACATCCTCTAGTGTGAACAGAAAGTTGAGATTTAAGGAGAATGCGACACCTCAGCTAATTTTCAAAAGTTTTTTTTACATTAAAACGGAAAGAATCCTCTAGTGTGAACAGAAATTCAAACATACATATTTTGTTCACTGCATGGAAAAGAAGTAAGTTTTCAAGACATCCTCTAGTGTGAACAGAAAGCTGAGATTTAAGGAGAATGCGACACCTCAGCTAATTTTCAAAAGTTTTTTTTACATTAAAACGGAAAGAATCCTCTAGTGTGAACAGAAATTCAAACATACATATTTTGTTCACTGCATGGAAAAGAAGTAAGTTTTCAAGACATCCTCTAGTGTGAACAGAAAACTGAGATTTAAGGAGAATGCGACACCTCAGCTAATTTTCAAAAGTTTTTTTTTAAATTAAAACGGAAAGAATCCTCTAGTGTTAACAGAAATTCAAACATACATATTTTGTTCACTATATCGAAAAGAAGTAAGTTTTCAAGACATCCTCTAGTGTGAACAGAAAGATGAGATTTTAGGAGAATGCGACACCTCAGGTAATTTTCAAAAGTTTTTTTTACATTAAAACGGAAAGAATCCTCTAGTGTGAACAGAAATTCAAACATACATATTTTGTTCACTACATGGAAAAGAAGTAAGTTTTCAAGACATCCTCTAGTGTGAACAGAAAGTGAGATTTAAGGAGAATGCGACACCTCAGCTAATTTTCAAAAGTTTTTTTTACATTAAAACGGAAAGAATCCTCTAGTGTGAACAGAAATTCAAACATACATATTTTGTTCACTGCATGGAAAAGAAGTAAGTTTTCAAGACATCCTCTAGTGTGAACAGAAAGCTGAGATTTAAGGAGAATGCGACACCTCAGCTAATTTTCAAAAGTTTTTTTTACATTAAAACGGAAAGAATCCTCTAGTGTGAACAGAAATTCAAACATACATATTTTGTTCACTGCATGGAAAAGAAGTAAGTTTTCAAGACATCCTATAGTGTGAACAGAAAGCTGAGATTTAAGGAGAATGCGACACCTCAGCTAATTTTCAAAAGTTTTTTTTACATTAAAACGGAAAGAATCCTCTAGTGTGAACAGAAATTCAAACATACATATTTTGTTCACTACATGGAAAAGAAGTAAGTTTTCAAGACATCCTCTAGTGTGAACAGAAAGTTGAGATTTAAGGAGAATGCGACACCTCAGCTAATTTTCAAAAGTTTTTTTTACATTAAAACGGAAAGAATCCTCTAGTGTGAACAGAAATTCAAACATACATATTTTGTTCACTGCATGGAAAAGAAGTAAGTTTTCAAGACATCCTCTAGTGTGAACAGAAAGCTGAGATTTAAGGAGAATGCGACACCTCAGCTAATTTTCAAAAGTTTTTTTTACATTAAAACGGAAAGAATCCTCTAGTGTGAACAGAAATTCAAACATACATATTTTGTTCACTGCATGGAAAAGAAGTAAGTTTTCAAGACATCCTCTAGTGTGAACAGAAAGCTGAGATTTAAGGAGAATGCGACACCTCAGCTAATTTTCAAAAGTTTTTTTTACATTAAAACGGAAAGAATCCTCTAGTGTGAACAGAAATTCAAACATACATATTTTGTTCACTGCATGGAAAAGAAGTAAGTTTTCAAGACATCCTCTAGTGTGAACAGAAAGCTGAGATTTAAGGAGAATGCGACACCTCAGAATTTTCAAAAGTTTTTTTTACATTAAAACGGAAAGAATCCTCTTGTGTGAACAGAAATTCAAACATACATATTTTGTTCACTACATGGAAAAGAAGTAAGTTTTCAAGACATCCTCCAGTGTGAAACAGAAAGCTGAGATTTAAGGAGAATGCGACACCTCAGAATTTTCAAAAGTTTTTTTTACATTAAAACGGAAAGAATCCTCTAGTGTGAACAGAAATTCAAACATACATATTTTGTTCACTGCATGGAAAAGAAGTAAGTTTTCAAGACATCCTCTAGTGTGAACAGAAAGCTGAGATTTAAGGAGAATGCGACACCTCAGCTAATTTTCAAAAGTTTTTTTTACATTAAAACGGAAAGAATCCTCTAGTGTGAACAGAAATTCAAACATACATATTTTGTTCACTGCATGGAAAAGAAGTAAGTTTTCAAGACATCCTCTAGTGTGAACAGAAAGCTGAGATTTAAGGAGAATGCGACACCTCAGCTAATTTTCAAAAGTTTTTTTTACATTAAAACGGAAAGAATCCTCTAGTGTGAACAGAAATTCAAACATACATATTTTGTTCACTGCATGGAAAAGAAGTAAGTTTTCAAGACATCCTCTAGTGTGAACAGAAAGCTGAGATTTAAGGAGAATGCGACACCTCAGCTAATTTTCAAAAGTTGTGAACAGAAAGTTGAGATTTAAGGAGAATGCGACACCTCAGCTAATTTTCAAAAGTTTTTTTTACATTAAAACGGAAAGAATCCTCTAGTGTGAACAGAAATTCAAACATACATATTTTGTTCACTACATGGAAAAGAAGTTTTCAAGACATCCTCTAGTGTGAACAGAAAGCTGAGATTTAAGGAGAATGCGACACCTCAGGTAATTTTCAAAAGTTTTTTTTACATTAAAACGGAAAGAATCCTCTAGTGTGAACAGAAATTCAAACATACATATTTTGTTCACTGCATGGAAAAGAAGTAAGTTTTCAAGACATCCTCTAGTGTGAACAGAAAGCTGAGATTTAAGGAGAATGCGACACCTCAGCTAATTTTCAAAAGTTTTTTTTAAAACGAAAAGAATCCTCTAGTGTGAACAGAAATTCAAACATACATATTTTGTTCACTGCATGGAAAAGAAGTAAGTTTTCAAGACATCCTCTAGTGGGAAAAGAAAGCTGAGATTTAAGGAGAATGCGACACCTCAGAATATTTTCAAAAGTTTTTTTTACATTAAAACGGAAAGAATCCTCTTGTGTGAACAGATATTCAAACATACATATTATGTTCACTACATGGAAAAGAAGTAAGTTTTCAAGACATCCTCTAGCGTGAACAGAAAGCTGAGATTTAAGTAGAATGCGACACCTCAGGTAATTTTCAAAAGTTTTTTTTACATTAAAAAGGAAAGAATCCTCTAGTGTGAACAAAAATTCAAACATACATATTTTGTTCACTGCATGGAAAAGAAGTAAGTTTTCAAGACATCCTCTAGTGTGAACAGAAAGCTGAGATTTAAGGAGAATGCGACACCTCAGCTAATTTTCAAAAGTTTTTTTTTCATTAAAATGAAAAGAATCCTCTACTGTGAACAGAAATTCAAACATACATATTTTGTTCACTGCATGGAAAAGAAGTAAGTTTTCAAGACATCCTCTAGTGTGAACAGAAAGCTGAGATTTAAGGAGAATGCGACACCTCAGCTAATTTTCAAAAGTTTTTTTTTTCATTAAAATGAAAAGAATCCTCTACTGTGAACAGAAATTCAAACATACATATTTTGTTCACTGCATGGAAAAGAAGTAAGTTTTCAAGACATCCTCTAGTGTGAACAGAAAGCTGAGATTTAAGGAGAATGCGACACCTCAGCTAATTTTCAAAAGTTTTTTTTACATTAAAACGGAAAGAATCCTCTAGTGTGAACAGAAATTCAAACATACATATTTTGTTCACTGCATGGAAAAGAAGTAAGTTTTCAAGACATCCTCTAGTGTGAACAGAAAGCTGAGATTTAAGGAGAATGCGACACCTCAGCTAATTTTCAAAAGTTTTTTTTACATTAAAACGGAAAGAATCCTCTAGTGTGAACAGAAATTCAAACATACATATTTTGTTCACTACATGGAAAAGAAGTAAGTTTTCAAGACATCCTCTAATGTGAACAGAAAGTTGAGATTTAAGGAGAATGCGACACCTCAGCTAATTTTCAAAAGTTTTTTTTACATTAAAACGGAAAGAATCCTCTAGTGTGAACAGAAATTCAAACATACATATTTTGTTCACTACAAGGAAAAGAAGTTTTCAAGACATCATCTAGTGTGAACAGAAAGCTGAGATTTAAGGAGAATGCGACACCTCAGGTAATTTTCAAAAGTTTTTTTTACATTAAAACGGAAAGAATCCTCTAGTGTGAACAGAAATTCAAACATACATATTTTGTTCACTGCATGGAAAAGAAGTAAGTTTTCAAGACATCCTCTAGTGTGAACAGAAAGCTGAGATTTAAGGAGAATGCGACACCTCAGCTAATTTTCAAAAGTTTTTTTTACATTAAAACGAAAAGAATCCTCTAGTGTGAACAGAAATTCAAACATACATATTTTGTTCACTGCATGGAAAAGAAGTAAGTTTTCAAGACATCCTCTAGTGTGAACAGAAAGTTGAGATTTAAGGAGAATGCGACACCTCAGCTAATTTTCAAAAGTTTTTTTTACATTAAAACGGAAAGAATCCTCTAGTGTGAACAGAAATTCAAACATACATATTTTGTTCACTACAAGGAAAAGAAGTTTTCAAGACATCATCTAGTGTGAACAGAAAGCTGAGATTTAAGGAGAATGCGACACCTCAGGTAATTTTCAAAAGTTTTTTTTACATTAAAACGGAAAGAATCCTCTAGTGTGAACAGAAATTCAAACATACATATTTTGTTCACTGCATGGAAAAGAAGTAAGTTTTCAAGACATCCTCTAGTGTGAACAGAAAGCTGAGATTTAAGGAGAATGCGACACCTCAGCTAATTTTCAAAAGTTTTTTTTACATTAAAACGGAAAGAATCCTCTAGTGTGAACAGAAATTCAAACATACATATTTTGTTCACTACATGGAAAAGAAGTAAGTTTTCAAGACATCCTCTAATGTGAACAGAAAGTTGAGATTTAAGGAGAATGCGACACCTCAGCTAATTTTCAAAAGTTTTTTTTACATTAAAACGGAAAGAATCCTCTAGTGTGAACAGAAATTCAAACACATATTTTGTTCACTACAAGGAAAAGAAGTTTTCAAGACATCATCTAGTGTGAACAGAAAGCTGAATTTAAGGAAGCGACACCTCAGGTAATTTTCAAAAGACATCGGAAAGAATCTAGTGTGAACATACATATTTTGAAAAAAGCTGAGATTTAAGGAGAATGCGACACCTCAGCTAATTTTCAAAAGTTTTTTTTACATTAAAACGGAAAGAATCCTCTAGTGTGAACAGAAATTCAAACATACATATTTTGTTCACTGCATGGAAAAGAAGTAAGTTTTCAAGACATCCTCTAGTGTGAAAAGAAAGCTGAGATTTAAGGAGAATGCGACACCTCAGCTAATTTTCAAAAGTTTTTTTTACATTAAAACGGAAAGAATCCTCTAGTGTGAACAGAAATTCAAACATACATATTTTGTTCACTGCATGGAAAAGAAGTAAGTTTTCAAGACATCCTCTAGTGTGAACAGAAAGCTGAGATTTAAGGAGAATGCGACACCTCAGCTAATTTTCAAAAGTTTTTTTTACATTAAAACGGAAAGAATCCTCTTGTGTGAACAGAAATTCAAACATACATATGTTCACTACATGGAAAAGAAGTAAGTTTTCAAGACATCCTCTAGTGTGAACAGAAAGCTGAGATTTAAGGAGAATGCGACACCTCAGCTAATTTTCAAAAGTTTTTTTTACATTAAAACGGAAAGAATCCTCTAGTGTGAACAGAAATTCAAACATACATATTTTGTTCACTACATGGAAAAGAAGTAAGTTTTCAAGACATCCTCTAGTGTGAACAGAAAGCTGAGATTTAAGGAGAATGCGACACCTCAGGTAATTTTCAAAAGTTTTTTTTACATTAAAACGGAAAGAATCCTCTAGTGTGAACAGAAATTCAAACATACATATTTTGTTCACTGCATGGAAAAGAAGTAAGTTTTCAAGACATCCTCTAGTGTGAACAGAAAGCTGAGATTTAAGGAGAATGCGACACCTCAGCTAATTTTCAAAAGTTTTTTTTACATTAAAACGAAAAGAATCCTCTAGTGTGAACAGAAATTCAAACATACATATTTTGTTCACTGCATGGAAAAGAAGTAAGTTTTCAAGACATCCTCTAGTGGGAAAAGAAAGCTGAGATTTAAGGAGAATGCGACACCTCAGAATATTTTCAAAAGTTTTTTTTACATTAAAACGGAAAGAATCCTCTTGTGTGAACAGATATTCAAACATACATATTATGTTCACTACATGGAAAAGAAGTAAGTTTTCAAGACATCCTCTAGCGTGAACAGAAAGCTGAGATTTAAGTAGAATGCGACACCTCAGGTAATTTTCAAAAGTTTTTTTTACATTAAAAAGGAAAGAATCCTCTAGTGTGAACAAAAATTCAAACATACATATTTTGTTCACTGCATGGAAAAGAAGTAAGTTTTCAAGACATCCTCTAGTGTGAACAGAAAGCTGAGATTTAAGGAGAATGCGACACCTCAGCTAATTTTCAAAAGTTTTTTTTTCATTAAAATGGAAAGAATCCTCTACTGTGAACAGAAATTCAAACATACATATTTTGTTCACTGCATGGAAAAGAAGTAAGTTTTCAAGACATCCTCTAGTGTGAACAGAAAGCTGAGATTTAAGGAGAATGCGACACCTCAGCTAATTTTCAAAAGTTTTTTTTACATTAAAACGGAAAGAATCCTCTAGTGTGAACAGAAATTCAAACATACATATTTTGTTCACTGCATGGAAAAGAAGTAAGTTTTCAAGACATCCTCTAGTGTGAACAGAAAGCTGAGATTTAAGGAGAATGCGACACCTCAGCTAATTTTCAAAAGTTTTTTTTACATTAAAACGGAAAGAATCCTCTAGTGTGAACAGAAATTCAAACATACATATTTTGTTCACTACATGGAAAAGAAGTAAGTTTTCAAGACATCCTCTAATGTGAACAGAAAGTTGAGATTTAAGGAGAATGCGACACCTCAGCTAATTTTCAAAAGTTTTTTTTACATTAAAACGGAAAGAATCCTCTAGTGTGAACAGAAATTCAAACATACATATTTTGTTCACTACAAGGAAAAGAAGTTTTCAAGACATCATCTAGTGTGAACAGAAAGCTGAGATTTAAGGAGAATGCGACACCTCAGGTAATTTTCAAAAGTTTTTTTTACATTAAAACGGAAAGAATCCTCTAGTGTGAACAGAAATTCAAACATACATATTTTGTTCACTGCATGGAAAAGAAGTAAGTTTTCAAGACATCCTCTAGTGTGAACAGAAAGCTGAGATTTAAGGAGAATGCGACACCTCAGCTAATTTTCAAAAGTTTTTTTTACATTAAAACGAAAAGAATCCTCTAGTGTGAACAGAAATTCAAACATACATATTTTGTTCACTGCATGGAAAAGAAGTAAGTTTTCAAGACATCCTCTAGTGTGAACAGAAAGCTGAGATTTAAGGAGAATGCGACACCTCAGCTAATTTTCAAAAGTTTTTTTTACATTAAAACGGAAAGAATCCTCTAGTGTGAACAGAAATTCAAACATACATATTTTGTTCACTACATGGAAAAGAAGTAAGTTTTCAAGACATCCTCTAGTGTGAACAGAAAGTTGAGATTTAAGGAGAATGCGACACCTCAGCTAATTTTCAAAAGTTTTTTTTACATTAAAACGGAAAGAATCCTCTAGTGTGAACAGAAATTCAAACATACATATTATGTTCACTACATGGAAAAGAAGTAAGTTTTCAAGACATCCTCTAGTGTGAACAGAAAGTTGAGATTTAAGGAGAATGCGACACCTCAGCTAATTTTCAAAAGTTTTTTTTATATTAAAACGGAAAGAATCCTCTAGTGTGAACAGAAATTCAAACATACATATTTTGTTCACTGCAAGGAAAAGAAGTAAGTTTTCAAGACATCCTCTAGTGTAAACAGAAAGCTGAGATTTAAGTTGAATGCGACACCTCAGCTAATTTTCAAAAGTTTTTTTTACATTGAAACGGAAAGAATCCTCTAGTGTGAACAGAAATTCAAACATACATATTTTGTTCACTGCATGGAAAAGAAGTAAGTTTTCAAGACATCCTCTAGTGTGAACAGAAAGCTGAGATTTAAGAAGAATGCGACACCTCAGCTAATTTTCAAAAGTTTTTTTTACATTAAAACGAAAAGAATCCTCTAGTGTGAACAGAAATTCAAACATACATATTTTGTTCACTGCATGGAAAAGAAGTAAGTTTTCAAGACATCCTCTAGTGTGAACAGAAAGCTGAGATTTAAGGAGAATGCGACACCTCAGCTAATTTTCAAAAGTTTTTTTTACATTAAAACGAAAAGAATCCTCTAGTGTGAACAGAAATTCAAACATACATATTTTGTTCACTGCATGGAAAAGAAGTAAGTTTTCAAGACATCCTCTAGTGTGAACAGAAAGCTGAGATTTAAGGAGAATGCGACACCTCAGCTAATTTTCAAAAGTTTTTTTTACATTAAAACGAAAGAATCCTCTAGTGTGAACAGAAATTCAAACATACATATTTTGTTCACTACATGGAAAAGAAGTAAGTTTTCAAGACATCCTCTAGTGTGAACAGAAAGTTGAGATTTAAGGAGAATGCGACACCTCAGCTAATTTTCAAAAGTTTTTTTTACATTAAAACGGAAAGAATCCTCTAGTGTGAACAGAAATTCAAACATACATATTTTGTTCACTACAAGGAAAAGAAGTTTTCAAGACATCCTCTAGTGTGAACAGAAAGCTGAGATTTAAGGAGAATGCGACACCTCAGCTAATTTTCAAAAGTTTTTTTTACATTAAAACGGAAAGAATCCTCTAGTGTGAACAGAAATTCAAACATACATATTTTGTTCACTACATGGAAAAGAAGTAAGTTTTCAAGACATCCTCTAGTGTGAAAAGAAAGCTGAGATTTAAGGAGAATGCGACACCTCAGCTAATTTTCAAAAGTTTTTTTTACATTAAAACGGAAAGAATCCTCTAGTGTGAACAGAAATTCAAACATACATATTATGTTCACTACATGGAAAAGAAGTAAGTTTTCAAGACATCCTCTCTAGTGTGAACAGAAAGTTGAGATTTAAGGAGAATGCGACACCTCAGCTAATTTTCAAAAGTTTTTTTTATATTAAAACGGAAAGAATCCTCTAGTGTGAACAGAAATTCAAACATACATATTTTGTTCACTGCAAGGAAAAGAAGTAAGTTTTCAAGACATCCTCTAGTGTAAACAGAAAGCTGAGATTTAAGTTGAATGCGACACCTCAGCTAATTTTCAAAAGTTTTTTTTACATTGAAACGGAAAGAATCCTCTAGTGTGAACAGAAATTCAAACATACATATTTTGTTCACTGCATGGAAAAGAAGTAAGTTTTCAAGACATCCTCTAGTGTGAACAGAAAGCTGAGATTTAAGAAGAATGCGACACCTCAGCTAATTTTCAAAAGTTTTTTTTACATTAAAACGAAAAGAATCCTCTAGTGTGAACAGAAATTCAAACATACATATTTTGTTCGCTGCATGGAAAAGAAGTAAGTTTTCAAGACATCCTCTAGTGTGAACAGAAAGCTGAGATTTAAGGAGAATGCGACACCTCAGCTAATTTTCAAAAGTTTTTTTTACATTAAAACGAAAAGAATCCTCTAGTGTGAACAGAAATTCAAACATACATATTTTGTTCACTGCATGGAAAAGAAGTAAGTTTTCAAGACATCCTCTAGTGTGAACAGAAAGCTGAGATTTAAGGAGAATGCGACACCTCAGCTAATTTTCAAAAGTTTTTTTTACATTAAAACGGAAAGAATCCTCTAGTGTGAACAGAAATTCAAACATACATATTTTGTTCACTACATGGAAAAGAAGTAAGTTTTCAAGACATCCTCTAGTGTGAACAGAAAGTTGAGATTTAAGGAGAATGCGACACCTCAGCTAATTTTCAAAAGTTTTTTTTACATTAAAACGGAAAGAATCCTCTAGTGTGAACAGAAATTCAAACATACATATTTTGTTCACTACAAGGAAAAGAAGTTTTCAAGACATCCTCTAGTGTGAACAGAAAGCTGAGATTTAAGGAGAATGCGACACCTCAGCTAATTTTCAAAAGTTTTTTTTACATTAAAACGGAAAGAATCCTCTAGTGTGAACAGAAATTCAAACATACATATTTTGTTCACTACTAGGAAAAGAAGTAAGTTTTCAAGACATCCTCTAGTGTGAAAAGAAAGCTGAGATTTAAGGAGAATGCGACACCTCAGCTAATTTTCAAAAGTTTTTTTTACATTAAAACAGAAAGAATCCTCTAGTGTGAACAGAAATTCAAACATACATATTATGTTCACTACATGGAAAAGAAGTAAGTTTTCAAGACATCCTCTAGTGTGAACAGAAAGTTGAGATTTAAGGAGAATGCGACACCTCAGCTAATTTTCAAAAGTTTTTTTTATATTAAAACGGAAAGAATCCTCTAGTGTGAACAGAAATTCAAACATACATATTTTGTTCACTGCAAGGAAAAGAAGTAAGTTTTCAAGACATCCTCTAGTGTAAACAGAAAGCTGATTTAAGTTGAATGCGACACCTTAGCTAATTTTCAAAAGTTTTTTTTACATTGAAATGGAAAGAAACCTCTAGTGTGAACAGAAATTCAAACATACATATTTTGTTAACTATATCGAAAATAAGTAAGTTTTCAAGACATCCTCTAGGGTGAACAGAAAGCTGAGATTTAAGTTGAATGTGACACCTTAGCTAATTTTCAAAAGTTTTTTTTACATTGAAATGGAAAGAATCCTCTAGTGTGAACAAAAATTCAAACATACATATTTTGTTCACTATATCGAAAATAAGTAAGTTTTCAAGACATCCTCTAGCGTGAACAGAAAGCTGAGATTTATGGAGAATGCGACACCTCAGCTAATTTTCAAAAGTTTTTTTTACATTAAAACGGAAAGAATCCTCTAGTGTGAACAGAAATTCAAACATACATATTTTGTTCACTACATGGAAAAGAAGTAAGTTTTCAAGACATCCTCTAGTGTGAATAGAAAGCTGAGATTTAAGGAGAATGCGACACCTCAGCTAATTTTCAAAAGTTTTTTTTACATTAAAACGAAAAGAATCCTCTAGTGTGAACAGAAATTCAAACATACATATTTTGTTCACTGCATGGAAAAGAAGTAAATTTTCAAGACATCCTCTAGCGTGAACAGAAAGCTGAGATTTAAGGAGAATGCGACACCTCAGCTAATTTTCAAAAGTTTTTTTTACATTAAAACAGAAAGAATCCTCTAGTGTGAACAGAAATTCAAACATACATATTTTGTTCACTACATGGAAAAGAAGTAAGTTTTCAAGACATCCTCTAGTGTGAACAGAAAGTTGAGATTTAAGGAGAATGCGACACCTCAGCTAATTTTCAAAAGTTTTTTTTACATTAAAACGGAAAGAATCCTCTAGTGTGAACAGAAATTCAAACATACATATTTTGTTCACTACAAGGAAAAGAAGTTTTCAAGACATCCTCTAGTGTGAACAGAAAGCTGAGATTTAAGGAGAATGCGACACCTCAGCTAATTTTCAAAAGTTTTTTTTACATTAAAACGGAAAGAATCCTCTAGTGTGAACAGAAATTCAAACATACATACTTTGTTCACTACTAGGAAAAGAAGTAAGTTTTCAAGACATCCTCTAGTGTGAAAAGAAAGCTGTGATTTAAGGAGAATGCGACACCTCAGCTAATTTTCAAAAGTTTTTTTTACATTAAAACAGAAAGAATCCTCTAGTGTGAACAGAAATTCAAACGTACATATTATGTTCACTACATGGAAAAGAAGTAAGTTTTCAAGACATCCTCTAGTGTGAACAGAAAGTTGAGATTTAAGGAGAATGCGACACCTCAGCTAATTTTCAAAAGTTTTTTTTGTATTAAAACGGAAAGAATCCTCTAGTGTGAACAGAAATTCAAACATACATATTTTGTTCACTGCAAGGAAAAGAAGTAAGTTTTCAAGACATCCTCTAGTGTAAACAGAAAGCTGAGATTTAAGTTGAATGCGACACCTTAGCTAATTTTCAAAAGTTTTTTTTACATTGAAATGGAAAGAAACCTCTAGTGTGAACAGAAATTCAAACTTACATATTTTGTTAACTATATCGAAAATAAGTAAGTTTTCAAGACATCCTCTAGGGTGAACAGAAAGCTGAGATTTAAGTTGAATGCGACACCTTAGCTAATTTTCAAAAGTTTTTTTTACATTGAAATGGAAAGAATCCTCTAGTGTGAACAAAAATTCAAACATACATATTTTGTTCACTACAAGGAAAAGAAGTAAGTTTTCAAGACATCCTCTAGTGTGAACAGAAAGCTGAGATTTAAGGAGAATGCGACACCTCAGCTAATTTTTAAAAGTTTTTTTTACATTAAAACGGAAAGAATCCTCTAGTGTGAACAGAAATTCAAACATACATATTTTGTTCACTGCAAGGAAAAGAAGTAACTTTTCAAGACATCCTCTAGTGTGAACAGAAAGCTGAGATTTAAGTTGAATGCGACACCTTAGCTAATTTTCAAAAGTTTTTTTTACATTAAAACGGAAAGAATCCTCTAGTGTGAACAGAAATTCAAACATACATATTTTGTTCACTACATGGAAAAGAAGTAAGTTTTCAAGACATCCTCTAGTGTGAACAGAAAGTTGAGATTTAAGGAGAATGCGACACCTCAGCTAATTTTCAAAAGTTTTTTTTACATTAAAACGGAAAGAATCCTCTAGTGTGAACAGAAATTCAAACATACATATTATGTTCACTACATGGAAAAGAAGTAAGTTTTCAAGACATCCTCTAGTGTGAAAAGAAAGCTGAG